>NC_072853.1:128992313-129292313 GCF_028858705.1 Grus americana | reverse complement strand
AAAAGGCAATAGTGGCATAAGAGCGATGGTTCTAAAATTATCATGAATAAATGCAGAGTGCATATTAGCAAAAGGTTTCTCACTACTTGTAGAGGTCTTTTTTTTTTTTTTTTTCCATATAATAGCAATGTAAAGAACAAAAATTGCTTGAATATGGTAACTTATGGAAGAGTTTGTATAAACAGGTGAATTTCTGGAACAGGGAAACTGCAATGCAAGTTTTTGGATATCCAGTGAGATGTTGTAACCAAGGAAGACTGACAAAAGACTGAACTGCAGTTTGTGTGCATCCTCCTCATATTGCAGACATACCATATTTCAGAGTTTCTACTGTTTTCTCAAAGGGACCGGTTCCTTGCTTCCTCCCTTCCTCTGTACAACTTGTCCCCTCCCGCTGCCCTCCAGCACAGTCAGGTTGGCAGGAATACGTAGCCTTTCTCTTTTTTTGCCCTTCTCTGAAGTTTGGGTATGATTTGCTTGTTAGGATCACTGAAGTGATGTATTAAATGTCAGCAACCTGCTATTGGAGAGAGCTTCTCCTGTCCTCTTCTTGCAGGACTTCACAGGTGTTTGGTTACAAGTTTGTTAGAGCATACAAGGAAGCTTTTGGTGGCTTATGGAGCCTGGTGACATGTGGCACAGAGGTTATGTGACATCTTCCAAATGAAGCCTTGACTGTGTGGTTGTGTCTGACAGTACTAGATTTCCACAAACCAGTGATGCTTCAGGTTTCACGTGCCTGCAAACATCTTAAGCACTGTGATGCTGCAGCTGGGCTGGTACCAGTAGTGACCTGCTGTGTTGAAGTTTTCTTCAGAACTTTTATATCAACAATATGCAGTTACTTCTCTGGACAGGTTTAAAACAGCTACAATGTTATAGGACATGCGCTTCTGGAAAGAAAAGAAAAAGAGTCTTTACAAAGTGTTTGTTAATTTATTATAGACTTTTTCCTTCACTTTTAAACTGCAATTGTACGATGTCTTTATCTTTTTTTTCTTTCTTTTTTCTTTTTTTTTTTTTTTTTTCTTTTGGTAGTGAAAACCAAAACTAAACTGATTGGGGTTTCACACATGTTGGAAAAACCACTAAAGATATATGCAAATTTTTCATTGTAATTTTTTTTTCTGTCTCTGATTTCCAACATAATTTTTACCCGAAGACAGTTAGACTTTCACGACTCAGAACTGGCCATTCTCAGAGTGAATCATTTGTAAATTAGTGGTTTTACAATGGATCTGAGAAAAGTCTAAGTTTCAAAATGAATTTTGGCTTCTCACAGACTCAAAAGGAGATTGGTGAACTATGAGAAACAAATCTGCCACACAGATTCACTCATCCACATGTAGACTGAAACCAGTAGATTTTGTGTATCAATGGTATAAACTCATTATGATCTGCCTGGTCATATTTAGCAGAAATGTTTGAAATCTGTTATTCAAATTGTAAAATGACATAATGTTAACAAATATGGAGATTTTAGATGGTCTGAAGCTCCATCCAGTTGCAACAATATGGAACGAATTGTTCATACCTATATGATTATTTTAAAGAAGATATAATTCATTTCTGGTCCCTTGCCACTATGACCCTGCCCCATAAATGTTATATCCATGTCTTGCATGTACCTTGCCCCATGAAGCCTGTTGGATACTTGCAACTCTCACTGGCTTCAGTAGTTACCTCCTAACTGTACCAGTATAGCTGTCTTCAAGTCTTGCACAATTTGAATATTTTACTGGTTCCAAAAACTGAAGGTTGTGTTTCTTAATTGTTGGAGTTTTCTAACATATAAAACACAGTAGATGCAGATAAAATATTTTTAAAATCCTAGAAAACACATTTAATATGTCAATTTAACCTATATCAATGATAACAGCACTGTGTTTCACATGTATATATGTGTACATGTGCACGCGTGTGTGTCCAGCTGTAGGCATGACTAGAGATGAGGAAATAAAATATAAATCTTTTAAAGGAGAAATCAGTAATGACAAGTCAAAATGCAATGCAAAGAAGAGGCTAATGAAAGCAGCTGTGTTTGGAGGGGAAAAGTTTGGGTTTTTTTTTTCCAAAAACCAACTAAGATTCAGGAAATTTGACCACCTTAGATCAATAATTCTCTACCCTCTTCAAAACTTTAGTCTTAGCCTGAGGCTATACCCTAGCAATATATTGCTGGGATGAATTCTTTTTATTTTTAATGGTGGATACATGGTAGAGATAACTGTGGCAAAGATGAAAATTGAATTAATTTTAAGATTTCCTTATATATGAAATATTTGCCACTAGAAAAATCTCCCAAGAAATGGTTATATATCCAAATGCTGAAAAAGTTTGGCTAAAGAAATCATAATGCACGTTATTAATTATTAAGATGTATATATTATGTTACATATTTTAAGAACTATTTTTGCTTGAATAATAAAGTAGTGGTTGGATTTAAAGAACTCCACTCTATTCTCTGGGTTTTGAATTAGGGCAGACTGCAGAAGCTTGTTTGTGGATGTAATTGAGAATAACTTCAAAAGGGGCATAGACTGAGATCCTTAAAACTTAAAGCTCAGGTGCTTCCCAACCCTGTAAGTGCTGGATTTACCAGACACCTAACTTTGAGCTACTGAATTTATAATTGCACCTAAATTTTATTCCATGAGTAAGTGTGTAAATGCACCTTGCTTAGATCTGTATCTCCAGAAGGGTCAGGAAACCAGACCAGATAGGGTTTGAGTGGTGCAGCCCAAATCCTTCTTTCTGTCAGTATTTGTTTCAGCAGCTCTGTGCTTAGCTTCATGGCTTCTGTGACTCCTATTCATAGGTGCCAAATTCTCTCTATGCAAGCAAGATAAGCCAGGTTGCATAACTTTGTAACGCAGTGTCTAAAAGTTAGGTATTGGAATATTTTCAACAATACCTTTTGTCAAATTGCTTTGCCTGTCTAGCCCCAGCTCTACATGAATTTGCCTTACAATATTCCTTTTTATTGCAGGTTGGCTGGGCTAAAAAATCAGTGCACACAGTCCTCTGGACTGAATCACTGCCAGTGGGTTTCATGAAGTCATAGATCAATAGTTTCAGGCTAGCCCTTTTCTTTTTCAGGAGAGAAGATGAACGCTTTTTTAGTAATTGCAGGACATTACACTGACCTCAATGAAAATGTTAATCAGCAATGTGATGGATACTTAAAATTAGACCTAATTAATTGTTTGGTAGCACAGGTAAGTAATGCAGAATGAGAGATGACACAATTTTACTAACAGCTTTCCACTCCAAGACATTGCCAGGAAGAAGAGTTGAGCAGATACACCACACAGCACCATCTAGGCAGTTCCTAAGGTAACTCACACTGTGTCCCTGCGTGTTTTTGTAGAACAAACTTGTTTTTCCTTCACGTTTGCGTAGATGGTTTTTAAACCTCAAGTAGCCTCCTGCTTTCATTTACCCCACTTTACCTGCAAATCTCTGTTTCTGTAGAATTCTTACCCAGAAGAGTGACAGAGTAGGAGCAATCACAGTAATGCAAAAGCTGAGGCAGAATGAATAAACAGCTGGAGGACTGCAAAAGGACATTGAGGAAAGCAGAGCTGTGGAGTCTTAAGCTCAATGGTAAAGTGGCCAGACTAGCTGTTTACAACTGAGACCATGCTTTAGAAAGAAGTCCTCTTGAGTGTGGCATAACTCTAGTTCAACAGAAGGGATTTAGGGACTCAGTAGACACTTCTATCATGTTAATTTAGATTTAAGCTCAGATTTAAGCTCAACTTGCCTGGCTACTCATAGTTAGAATTTGGCTCACCCTCTAGACAGCTTCTCCAGATGGGGAAAGTCAGCTATGGTGTAGGACTGTCTTTGGTTTGAAGTCTACTTGTAAAGGAAGAATGTATTTGACTGGCAGTAGGTCACCCATTGAGTTTGCTCACCCATCAGTTGTCTAAGTTGATACATGAACTCAGATACTTGAAGCTTGTGCTCAGAAAAGAGTACACAGGTTGTACAGACTCATGGGATCCAAAACCTGAGTGTATACACCACAGACTGGCATTCCTCCAGGGTAGGGAGTTGGCTAGGTTTTGATATTCAAGTGATAATAGCTGAATCACTGTATCAGACAACCAAGCATTTTTATAGGAGGGTTTGGCAGAAAAGAAGATGTTACTGTTAATCCATAAGCCGGCTGTTGAAGTTTTAGAGGCTGTTGTGGAAAGGCAGATAGAAAGCATGAATCACACAGTAAGAAAAATCAGAGGATAGATTTATGATCATGAAGAGGCCTGACAGTGTCTCTGCTTAGAAAATGAGAGCTTAGGGAATGTGCATGCGTTCTGTGGGACTTGCATTTGGCTTGAGATCCCACTATACGCCACGGAGTAATAAAGGGGACTTTATTGCTTGACCTGATTTAACAACAAGGTTGCTGTCCAAAGGGCAGTCTGCTGCCCTCCCCACGCACATCCTCCCCTTACTTCCCTTGCCTCAACCATAGCAATTGCGCAGCTGAAGAGTGAGTCACGTCGGTAAACTAACTCTAATACTTTTTTTATGTGTTAGTTTTCTGTCAGATCAGTGAACTGAACCGAATATAAGTGAAATATCAGTGAGGTATGCTTTGGCAAGGGGAAGGAGAGAGGCAGCAACATGCACTTAAATTGAATTTAAGTGCTGATGTGAAACTACATCCTTAGATCCATGGAACCAATGGGACCAGATTAGCAGCTGGTTTAAAGCCATGTAGCTTTACCGTTTTTAATAGATCTACTCTAGTTTATATCTGTTGGTCTAGATTGGTTTAGAGGTGTGAAATTCACAAGCTGGTTAAGCAACTAGTTTATCTTCCTGTTTTCTTCCTGTTTTTCAGCAGAAAGTTCTGATTCATCTACTCTTTAGAAAAATATTTTTGAAAAAAACCCTGGAAAATCTGCTATAAATCCATAAAAAGCAGCTTGAATATCTTGCTAGCTAATTGTATGGGGTTATTTTGAAATTGTCTCCAGCCAAAAACAGTTCTAAGACTCTGGACTTTGCATGCATGAGTGTTTATGCATGTACATCTGTGTATACGCACTTGTGTTGCAAAAAATATCGTATATTAGCAGGCCAGTGATTCTTTCATTAGTCTTACAATAAAATATTTCCCAGAATAGAAAATGAAGGGAGAATTCCATGATAGGAAGCGAGAAAGATATAATTGCAAAATGCTTTGAAAGCTACAGGCAATTTTTTTTTTTTTAATAATGAACGCCATAGACATTATCTGCTTTTGTTGTTGTTGAGGACTCTCATGTCTATCACAAAACCTTATGGTTTGTGAGTACTGAAGCAAGATGCAGAGACAGGTAGAAATTTCTATGGGGTTTCCTTTCTGGGTCAAGAAAAGGGGTGTCTCCAACCTTGGCATGTTCACTAGACTGTAGGGTTCAGGGATGTTAATCACTGCTACTTTTATCAGACAGCTTTATTAAGATCAATGCGGGGGGGGGGGGGGATGTGGTGTGGTTTACCAAATTAGAAGGGACCTAGACCAAACTTCTGAGCAGTTATTAACACAAGTCCACATTTGCTGGAAGTACGGGGTACCTTCACGTGCACTGCAATAGCTGGGAGTTACACAATATCTATATCATTTTTCACAGCTTTGTCATTAGCTGGTAATGATTTGATTATTTTGCAGATGAATCACAGTATAAATCTCTTTCACAAACACTACCTCCAAGTATTAATCAAAACCATTAAGGCAAAGCAGTCAGTGCAAATTAAAAAATTTGCATGTCTAAATTAAAAATTACAGTAATACATCATAAATAAATCTTTTAAATTCTCTATGGTCTGTATGAGCATCCCCTTTTTGTGCCTGTAATGAGCCCATGAATACAGCTCCTTTTTTCCCCCCATCTTTTTAATCAGGCTGTAATCAAATTTTATAGGTAGAATTCAGGTCTTTTACTTTGAAGTCCACGTTGGATCTCATTCGAGAAAGAAATTATTTTTCTCTCTTCATCTTTCTGAAACCCAGCAAGAGTGAAAGACACAGACTCAAAGACAAGTGTGAAAGACAAGAGTTCAAACCCATCACATATAATTTGCAGTGTCTTTGGCTATAGCAAAGTAAATATTTGCAAAGGGTGATATATCTTATGCAAATAACTTTGAACTATGAAGAAAATGACTGAGTTGTGTTTTAGGTACTATTTCATTTTAGAACTATTAACACCTTATTTCCAGCATGGAAAAGATTAGAGGAACCCTCATTAATATAAGCCACTACTGAGATTTAGACCACAGTCTTCTTCACTATAAATAAATTCAGAAATGTTAAAGAACAGCTCAGCAACCTTGCATTTTCCAGCTAATTACTGTCCTTCATTTGGAAAGCAGTATTCACGGTACAGAAGTTTGCTGGCCTGTTGCTGCCATTCTATTTACAAGTTGATGAAGTTGGCCGGTAAGAAGAATTTTGTTCGTCCCCTTTCCCTAACCTATGGCAAAGGACATTTTGTGGAGAAATTTCTTGCAAAGCAGCAAATACAGATTTCAAAGTGTTTGCCAGTTGACACTCTTCAGAACAATGACCTCCCCTGCATGAAGTTTGCTGCGACCAGTTCCAGTATCAGCTGTTGTTTTGTCTGTGATCTTTTGGCTTCATCGTCTCACAGCAGTCTGATGGCTGAACAACCGGCTCCAAAAAGGGACCTTTGTACTAACTCTGGAATGACACTGAGAAGGAACCCTAGGATCCAAAAACCTTTCCCCTCCAGTGCTTTCCTTTCAAGGTCAATGGCTTTTCTTTTCCTTGAAGGTGCACAGTAGAAAATTACACATACAAGAGTAATCCTAGCAAAAAAAAAAAAAAAAAAAAAGAATTAAAAAGCAGAATTAAAGAATTAAACTAATAAAAAATTACTTCTTGAATCTGACTAGATTAACACATAAACTATAAAAAATGTAAAAAGAAAAAAACAAAAATAAACTTTGCATGTCTTACCCCTGCCAATAACTCTCCATGTGAAGAGACATGGGCTTAGTTGATCTATCATTCGCTTGCTCTGCTGTTTGGGTGGGTGAGGACACAAAGACCTTTACGATAATTAGCAGCTTACCTTTCAGAGGTAACAGCACACATACCTAAGAATGTACTTCAAGACAAGTCTGAATATCTGCTCTAGCCAGTTTCTGCATGGTTGCTTTAATGGTTCATTTGTCATTTCTTTTGTTGCATTCCACTGTGCATACATACAGAGTTCAACAGTAGATTTTCAAATTAAGAGGGAACCCTGAAGTTTGCAGACGGAATTGCATTTCAGGAGGTTTTGTTTCATGGATTATTTGATTTAGTCTTCCAGTCCACAGACAAAGATAGTTTCTTGACTGTTAACTTCTGTTTAGATTTAGGAACTGAAAAACAAGATCCAGTATTTTGGGACAGTGCTTTTAGATCCAGTGACATTGTTATGCCATTTCACTATTAGATAATAATTAGTGGTTTGTAATGTGGCAATTCTATAATACTTTCCACTTATACATTCAAAATGACTTTCAAAGCATTTCATTTCAGACAATGTTGTCCAAATATAATAATCAGAGTTTACCTGTTTTACACAGGAAATTCAGACATGCGAACAATTGACAACTTGAGTCTCAGCATATGAAGTTCATTAGAAGATCTGGGCTTAGGACTTGATGACGCTTATTGATCATTTGGACAAATCAAACCAAACAACCAAACAATGCCATGAATCCACTAGATAGAAAAGAAATCACTTTCAGGTTTGCAACTCAATAACATTATTGAAACACGAATGAGAGAAACCTTTTTTAATTTAAAAAATTGCTCAAATCCATCACTTCAATTACATTCAATAAGAACCATTCAGGTTTTTATAGGTGGAGGATCAGATCCTGTCTTTTATATATGCAATTGAAATACCACTAGCAACTTATTTGGCTTTTATTTTAGATTTCTTTGGACTGATTCAGGATTATAGTAAAAGAACCTTAGAGCTTAGAAAATGCCACTTACAAAATTACTTGTTTCATCAAGGCTCAAAGAAAAGAAAGCTTCCAACTCTTCCACTGTGAGATGGAACAGGACTTGTATTTGGGAGGTATACAAAGCAAAATATCTTTTGCCCCTACAAAAACCATGAAAGTATATACTACCACAGCAGCTGTGACCTCACATTCCCCCACCAACGTCACAGAGCAAAGAACTTGCTGAGCCATTGACCTAATATTCAAAATTTTACCAACACTGAGGATTATCTGACATTTCCTTCTTCTAAGGGTATTTGGGCAGATGAAGATCTCCAGCAGTGCTAAACCCCGGTATTGCAGACAATAGAATTTTACAGATGCCACCCCACTCCCCCAACATATATTTGCATAACTTTTCCCTTCTATGAGCTTCTGCTTCTGATTTCTCATTGTTTTTTTCTGTAGTGGAGACTTAATGTAAACCTGCTGCATGAGAGCAACAGTTTTTCTATTTAGAAAGTCTCCTAGAAAGCAAGTTCTGCTTAAAGCATTTAATTCAGAAGAACCTTGTGACTTCAGCATATGAGTTGTTATTTCTGCTTTTAGAATTCTGTGGTCCAAAGTTTTCTCTCTACTAATCAATGTATGTATGTAATAATCATCATGTACAAGTTCATATACATGGTTCTTAGCATTGGGTTTACACTCACACATTTATTTAGTTTGCAGATTTCAAGAAAGTAAGCCTGTCATTATTGTTGCCTACAGATCTAAGGACTTCAGGATTGCCTTCAGTGCTGTACAGGTAGGCACAGTCTATTTACTTAATCATATATATTGGATTTTTTTCTTTAAATGGGGAAGGCAAGAAAACTATCCCTGTCTCAGTGTCTTGTGGTTCTTCTCTACCACTAACCTGTCAGAGTGGGTAATGACTTTGTACGTTGCTTAATGCATCAGTTCTTCAAGTGCAGACAGGGGCTGCATGCCAAGGGGTTAAGTACTGGCTGGATAAAGGGATGGGTACTTTTATGCATAGGGAAAGGGTTGTAGACACAATAGTAAGAACTCTGCCTGAGAATAATGGTATCATATATACTTAGGAAGAAAATGTCAGGTTTCTAGCTTGAGTCTTCTAAGATCCAGCAATTGAGAGGGAAACACAAATATTCAATGTTGATTATTTTGACGTTATCGTAAGCAGGCATCTTGTTTTATTTATAACCAGGAATCTTCACCTTATATTCTGACCCTTCCAGGTTTGCCATATGAAATTATAAGCTTTGTTCATACTGTTCAGACAGGTTTGTGCTGCTAGAAATTGTAAATATAATTTTATTCTTAAAGAAAACCTAGGAACTTTTAGGAAATGCAGTACAACTTTTGGTTAAAGAAGGAAGGAATTTACTTAGCACACTTACCTGGCACAATAGAGTCAATTCAGGATTTTAAAAGTATTTAAGCATTATTTGCTGTATCTAGATTGAGGAGCAACTGAGTTCCCTGTTGTCTAGTCTGCTATCCAAATTGGGGACCCGGCAAGATTGCCGTGCTGCAACTCACTTGCAATCCTACACTCAGATCTCCTGCCTGTGCAATTCCAAGTGCACAGTAGCTGCCATCCCACTCTGGCCAGCAAGCATGCCCACAGCTAGGATTTGAAAAGTGCTGCTGGATTCACAGGCATAGCAAGAAGGCCAGATGATATTGAAAATCAAGAGCATACATACCCTTAAATCATTAGTACCTTCTATTCAATAAATTTTTTTGAATGAACATGTTAGTGGTTAAGTGGGGAAAATTCCTGTTATTTAACACTTTAATAAGTAGTATTCTAATCAATGCCTGCACTAAGCAGCAGTGAGGTGTTTTCTAAAAAAATCTGCTGAAATAGAAAGGCAACGAGGATTCTCAAGCCAACCTGGCGATGCATGTTGATGTTTTGTTTCTAACTATCCAATAAGATTGCTCAGATTAACAGGTCACTCAGACTTTTCCAGGCTCTCTTCGTACTGGCGGGACAGGCAAATGCACCAGATAGGCTTTTTAAGTAACTGCACAGATAAAGTCTGGACAGTTTTACTATATATGACTTGCCAGCTCAAGCAGAGAGACTGACAGTGTGGAAACAGCTTGTCAGAGCTCAGGTCATGGTTAAAAACTGCTAATGTTAATGCTGACAGCCTGTAAAGTCCCTGCTATCTATGATACCTTTAGTCAAGTTATAAAACACTCCAGAGGACTATGTCTATTTCCTTCTCGTTCACTATTTTATCCATTGCTGCCATTGCTGAAAATATTTCACTAATTTTGTGAATATCCCTTGCTTTAATCTGTGTGATTCAAGTTGAAGCCTGTCAGTGGTACCCAGCACTGCAGCATCCAGCTCCTTTGTAAAGAGGAAGATGTGCTTGCAGATAGCTGAGAATGGCTGTCACCCATATAGGATCCTGCTCCGTGATGCTCCCTGGGCTGCATAAAAATGCTCTCTGATTTGGCTGTGATTTGCTACAAATGAGGCCATGGAGAGGGGCAGGCAGGTGATGAGCTCAGTGGACACTAGAAATAAGCATCGTCGCTCCAATTCTGGTGAGAAATCACAAAACAGCGAGGGCTTTATTGTCTTCCTGCTGAGCTTTTTTTCACACAATTCCACAAAAGGTAGCTGTACTCAGAGACCTGGGTACTGAGGGCAAATCTGTTATGTAGGGTAGTCCCTCCTTGCTGTGAGACATGCTTTATATCCTCCATAAAGTCCTGCACTCTGTCTATGAAATAAAACTTCTTAAACCCTACTGTCTTGTTATCCTTTTAATCTGGGATCAAGCCTTTGCTTTCTCTGTGTACTTATCTAATGTACTCTATTATCACTGAGTAGTCCCTTGCCACTAGAGAACACCAATATGGCCACTCCTGCCGTACGTCAGATCTAAAAGCTGTATGTTAGAAAAAGCTGTCACAGATGAGAGCAGTGGAAAAGATGCAGCCTGGTGATATGCTAGGCCCAGATTTAGCCGGATAATTAAGGAGGACTGGAAACCTTTTTTTTCCATTTGTTCTACCAGAATTTGAGAAGGTGCTTACAAATTCATTGAACGTACTCTCAGACGAGGAGAAGAAAATACAGTACGGGAGTAGTGTTGTTTAGTACAGAAGTTACACAGACTGAAAAATGGCAGGATACAAGTAAGAATGCAAGTAGAAATAGAATAGAATAGAAATACAATTGATGATAACAGAAATAAAAGAATCAGGGCATGGATTTCAAGTCCAAGAATCCCCCCCACAGTTATTCTGGGATTTTCCCCTGCCCAGCCAAATGCAGTAGTGCAAGTACTACTGAAATAAAAAGCTCACAAGGTAACTCCATGCTGTCAAGGACATCTCATTATTAAAAAGTGTATATAAGAGCAAAGGTGGAGTTTAGACCATTTAAATCTGAGCTGAACCTTTTCCTGAAACAGAACTAAACAGTACTATAAAAGAACAGAGCTATTCCTTGGAAAAGATCACAGAATTACAGAATAGTTGAGGTTGGAAGAGACTTCTACAGATCATTTAGACTAGCCTCTCCTGCTCAAAGCAGTAAAATTTATCTGTTAAAAGCTGTGAAAAGAACTGTATCATAAATATTGTGTGAGTAGTGTTTAGAGACAAGGTCTAAAATATGAACAATTGGTGTATCTACTTAAAAAAGCTCTTTGAAAACATGTTACATGGCCAACTGGTTCATCGGGGTGCACAGATTTCAGGACAAAGGAACTCATTCCCCAAAATAACTTTCCCAAGTTAGAGTATTTTGTCAGTAGTAGTCATCAATGCAAACAAACTAGAACTCACTGCACTGCCCTTCTTGAAGCCTTACACCAATATCTTCTGCAGTAGTCATCTTCAATTTGGTCTTACAGAATAATTAAACGGACTCTTGTCTTCATTGTTTAAAAACCAGTCAGTTGGGTAGAAATTCTCCACTCTAGAAAATGTCTGTATTTCATGAACTTTTCTTGTCCCTGTTTTCCATTATATGTAAGCATAAGACTATGCTTGCAGCAGAGAAAAAGGTGATACTGAAGGAATTGCTTGCGCATGACAAGTTAAATGTTAATTATTAGAGCATTGTCCCGTGTTGACTTTCTCATCTAAGCAAGTGGCATATAAATTACTGAAGCTTGACAAGTAGCTTCCTATTTTGGCAATTTTTTAAACTGTTTTAGTTTCAGAATACTTGGTAGCACATAGATGTTTAAATTTGAAAAGCCTTTTTCTTCTTTTCCTTTCTGATTTTGTCAGTGTGCCTTGCTTCTCTTCTTTACCAGTCTGACATGCTCTCTATTATTCTAGATAGTGCTCATTTTTTCACATTGACTTCTAGTGCCTTTCTTTCTAGTCCTTTTCCAAAAAGTTAGTAGTCCTCCTCTCCCTAACTCTGAAACTTAAATAGATTTCATAAGATGCAACACAGCTCTTAGTACATTAACAGCAAAAGAAATCGCTAGAAATCTGACATGTAATGTAAACAGGAATGAATCTTGTATGAGCCCTGCAAAGTTTGCTCTTTGATGAAATATGGTTTGTTATATGTTCTCTTATCATAACTAGAAGCAACATTTGGACCGAAGGAGTCCAAACGTTGTGGAGTAGGTTTTTTGCTTAAGTATCTTTTTTTTTTTTTTCTAGTTGGCAAGGCCGCTGTAACATCAACCCTGTTTCCTGATGTAACAAATATCTCCTTTATAGTATGAAAGTGCAGCACATGTAGCACCACTTCCTTGGCTGAAGCAAACTAATTCTGTTCCGTTGTAGTGCAGCTACACTGATTTATACCGGCTGAAAAGTTGGCCCACCTTGTATATCACTTCTTTGCATAACCAGACAAGGGGCTTTTAGCCTTGTGTGAGTAACACTCCTATTCATTTCAATGTGAGCTTTGTCTGAGTAATCCTGACTGCAGGATTTTGCCCTCGGGCAGCAAAACCAGTGGGATGCGTGTAGCTGAGACAGTTAAGAAGAAGAGTAATGTATTGCCTATGAGGTGAAATACTGTGGCACCAGGAGAAAAGAAGAGAAGGAAAATTTCCCACAATCTTTTCCTTGGGTAGCCATGAAGAAGCTTTACATGAAAACAAAAGTGTGTGTGGTATAAGATAACATTCTCTATTGGGGCAAATACATACATTTATGTGCGCTACTAGAGAATTTATCACAGTGAGAACAAATAAACTTGTCAAAGTTAGTGGTATCTGACAAGATAAAAGAAACAGTCAAAGTAACAATATGTGTAGGGCCAAATGTTCATGCAATTTATGGTTCTAATTTGATTCTATAAGACAGAATCTGGCACTGCAAGAAAGTTACTTGCTAAAGAGAAATGACATACTTTCTATGGAAGGTCTGCATGATATCCTTACTATTTTACTCAATGCTTACTAGAAAGGATTTTTTGAAAAATTGTTTCAGTAGATTCCGTATAGTAAAGTCTGTTGCTCTGTATTTAGATCACATTTGGATTGTGGGTATTTTTTTTTCCTTTTTATTCTCTTTTTTTCCTCCTTTTTCTCGCCTCCCCCTCCGCCTTTCTTTTCTTTCTTTTTGTTTTTCCTTCTTCTTTCTTTTTCTTCTTCTGTGGATTCTCAGCTGTAGGTGACATTATTGTGATGGCTGCATTTCAAAGACCTCACCTGCTCTGTCATCTCTGAATTTATGTTACACTTCATGGTATCAGCTCTAACGATCTTATTCTCTCGCTCGCTCTTTCCTTTGCACCTCTACTCACTTCCTGACACTTGACACAATAAAACACTTTTTCATTTAGAAACTGTATTTAACCCCTTTTCACCAACAGCCTATTACTCAAAAAAGAAAGAAGAGTAAATCAGTGGGACACTACAACTTTGAGGATTCAAATTTTTGTTTATTGCAAGTAAATATATTTACACAGTTTCTGCAAAGACTTGTATAAACAACAGGGTTACCTGTGCATGTCTCTATTTAAAAATTCATAAATGAAACGTGGGCTCCTTTAACTTATTTTTTCCATCAGTCTTTTATAATCAGGCTTCATTTCCTGGCAGTTAAGACAATAAAAGAAAACAGCCACAGTGCTGAAGACAAACTTAACTCTTTCATGCAGGTTCTTTCAACCAATAAAAAACTCTAACGTTTATGACTTGGCACATTTTCTTAAATGTTATGGCTTTATTTGCATATACACTAAATGGTATTGTTGGTAAAAAAACTAAATTAAAGACTCCTTGCCTTTATCTATATCTTGTAAACAGAGAAACAGTGTATTTAAAAAATATGATTATTGTTCTGACATGTAACCAGTATCTGTAAGAAAAATATATATTAAAAAGCTTGGGAATAACCATCCACAGAAGTTGCATAAAATAAAATCCTTACTTATTAATTTCATTTCCTTTTTTGCTTAAGACATCATTAGCAGACAAAGTTGTCGTTCTTTTAAAGTAGTTAAAAATTCTAAGTACTTAGTGAATATTTTGAATGATTAATATTTAGCCTATTCGTTATTCATGTGCTGTTCACTTTAGCTATTTGTGGTTCGTTATTGGCGTAGAGCAAGAACTCTGAAGTGAATTCACATAAATATGTATTTTTGAATAGCGAAAGACTATTCAGTAAAGATTCAAGCATGTTGTTTTTGTTTGGGGTTTTTTGTGTTTGGTTTTTTGTGGGTTTTGGTTTGGTTTTTTTTTTGAGAGAGAGAGGAGTTTATGTTCTTTTTGTACCCAATCTATATTATTTTCAATTTCTTGAATCCACTTGTTTCTGTATTTCTGACTGAGAAAGGACCGTAAATATAGTGGAGGAAGTTAAATACAGACTTTACAAATATGGGTACAAAGAGATATGTAAAATGCTGTGTCTTCAGTGAACAGATGGACCAAGAAGTTGTTGTGAATCTGGCTAGGAACTATGGTGAATGATATTTCATTAGCCCATATCAGTTACAGATCTGTTGAACAAAATAAGACTCCAGACATTTTCTGAATTACTCTCTTATATAGGTCAAATCACAGTTGTAAGAGCAAATGTTCACAAACAGCCACTGATCTGGGTGCCCCAGATTTTAAATGCCCAGTTGGAAGCATTTTGGGTTTGGTGGACTCGCAGAGTATTTTTTTCTGAGACCCAAGCCCAAGGATGTCTCAAAATTGAGCTTCAGAATACAAAACATCAGTTAGGAACGGCCAGTTTTTAAAAGTCATATTTCTCCATTGCATGCTATGTGGACATTATGTCCACATTATGGACATTATGTCTGCAGGAAAGGTGATTCTTGTTGTGCCAGAGAAAGACTCAGGTGACGGCAGCCATCAGCGATTGTTTGCTCTGCCGCAGACCTCTCTGTGACCCTGAGATAGTTCACTTAACGTGCCTTTGGCACCATTCCTCACCCATACAATAATAACAGCTAGCTCTGTAGTGTGCAAAATAAGTGTGGCAGTACTTCACATCAGTCAATTCCATTTTGAGAAAAAAACAGTCAGATACAAGAACTATGCATATCTATAATCTAGGGCAATATGGCCTGAATCTTGAGTGCTACTGTGATACAAGTAATTAACATTTTCTTCCTGGAATGAAGGCTGTCAACACATTTTTTAATAGATTCCATGAATTAAGTCATGGTTTCAAACAATTTGGTCTGAAGTTGTGCATTAAAACTGTGGTGAGCCATTAAAAAGATGACTTACCAACTGTCAAAAGCAAAATAAGAATTAAGAAGGTGAAGAGAGAGAGTGCTGTGTGACAGTCACCATAGATTTTCCAGACCGAATGCTCAGATGTCTCTTTACACATGGGTCTGCTGGAAACCTTCAATGCAGGTACAGAAGTCACACCTGCATCTGTAGCAAGAAGACCTAATTTCCCTGTCAATCTTTTCTTACCACCTATGTAAAAGATTATAGCAAAGGATTCAGCCTGATGTTAGTGCTAATTGCAATTTTATTATACTCATTGCAAATAACAGTATTGAAATGTTATCTTTTTGAAAAACTTAATGCATTAAAACTATAGTCTTTTGGTGATCAAAACTCTTTTGGTGTTAACTTCCTCTTAGGTAAACAATTAAACTCTACTTTCAACCGTAATCTGAAATATATTGCCTTCTAATTTTTTTGTAGAATTAACTCCCACTGCCTGTTCGGTGATTCATAAACATCGATGTATGAAGCTGTCAGGCTGTAGGTATTGGAGGGTAAGGGAAAGGAATGTATTGTCCCTCACTTAGAACAAGGGAATTTATCGCTGCTTCTTTGTGGAGCTTGGTACAGCCTCCTGTGGGCACTACGGTAGCTCCAACAAGCAAGCAGACATTCTCTTGTGTGAAAATCAATAATGCCTCACATGGGCGTTTGCAATGCCTGTAAAGTAGGAGATGTACTCAGCTATAACTATTAAATGCTACTGAAGGAAACCCTCACTTTTCAAAGCTACAGGAAATCAGTC
Source organism: Grus americana (assembly GCF_028858705.1). Classification (NCBI taxonomy): domain Eukaryota; kingdom Metazoa; phylum Chordata; class Aves; order Gruiformes; family Gruidae; genus Grus; species Grus americana. The sequence goes on along the minus strand of NC_072853.1, from coordinate 129,275,870 downwards.
TTTTGAAGTGATCATTTCCTTTAACTCTTTTGGTGACTCCTGTTCATCTTTGCCCCCTACTCTGCTGATAAGTAAGTGACAGAGCACCACAGTAGCCTTTTAACATGAGGTATGGAAGGCTGAAAATAATTCAAAAGGCTATTCTTTTGTTGCAGTAAATAGCCTGTCTGAACCAGATACAAGCTTCTGATGTAACGCTGTTTGTCTTCAAGTACCTTCAACAGAGCAAATCTGCTTTTGTTTTGACATTTTGCTGTCAAATTTCCCGAATGCATAATTACAGATATATTATAGAAATATGAGTGCTACAGTCAGGTCTGCTTCCCAGTCATAGATAGATAATTCCATGAATAACAAATCCATTATCACCCTTGCTACTGACAGCAACAATAACAAAATCATTGTATCAACAAAGGAAACAAATGATGCTAACACATACAAAGGGAATACTGTATTGACCCAGTATACAGGTAGCCATATAGATGAATATACTCTTCTACATATACTACTTTTTATTTTTTAATTTTTGGAGTGAAACAGGGAATTACTGTCTAGCAAGGATGAAAGCCATAGACCTTTCTACTTGTTTTTACCAAAAAAAATCTGTGTGTCATTTTCTCAATGGGAGCAAAACAAACCAATTAAGTCCTGTTTTGCAAGGTCTACTATGCACTTCATACTTGTGGCAAGTTAGCTTGAGTCCTCTCATGTTAAAGAGCTTTCTCTTCACATTGAATGCGTATTTGTTACAAACCTTAGGGCATTTTAGTGCCAGATGCTAAAAGAAGTTTGCAAATAGGTTTACTGAGATGTGGGCTAGACTGACCTGCTGCAAAGAACATAGAACAACTAATAGATTTCTAAGTCCTCCCAGGATATTCCACATAGCTTTGTTGGGTACTGGGGTCAGCTCTTTGCTTACTTGAGTGCCCTGTACTGCTCCGAGTACGTTCTAACCCATCTAACTAGTCACCTTGCTTAAATGCTAGAGCTAAGCCAGGAGCTCCTTATATGATTCCAGTGTAGAGTGTTCACCCGGCCATACTATGCTTTGTACAATGGTCATGCCTGAAATTGTATCATGGTGCCATATCTAAATCCTATACCAGGTCATTCTTCAGAAAGCTGAACAGTTCCAGCTAGGCTATAATATGCCAAGTAAAAAATCTAGGGGAAATGCTCAGGATATGCTTATTTATTACTCCAATCTATGCAAAAACATTTCTCCTTTGGACCTATCACAGTAATTAAAAGAAGAGCAAATTCCTGTCATGACAGAAAAATACTTCTTTTCCACTTCTAGCTTCAGTATCTTCCTTCTCTTCCTAAATATTTCAAATACACTATTTTTATTCCACAGCCACTTGGGGTGTAAAGACTTTCTTTATTCCTATGCAGATAACAGATTGAAATAAAATTAAGAGGAGATACTTTTTCACACGGTGTATATTTAAATTGTGAAACTCCTTGGCACAGAACATTGTGGATGTTAAAATATTACATGAATTCAAAAGGCAACTGGACAAATGCATGAAATAAGACTCCATTGAAGTTCTTCTAGCATGAAAACATTCCTGAGCTGTGAGGGGAAGTAGTGCTGCAGTTTTGTCTTGTTCTTGTACTCTTTCCAGAATATCTGCGCTTGGACTTGTCAGAACCAGGGTGTTTGCCCTGATACAGGTGTTCTTGTGTCCTTACATGTGCAAGTGTCCAGCAAAGGCTTCACGAACCAAGGTTACAGAAGATAATTTGGATCTTCAGGATGACTAGGGGAAAGAACAATGCTTTAGTGTTACTGTCATCACAGCAGAAATTCCGTTTCTCAAATGAAAAAAAAAAAAATTGACCTCATAGAGATCCTCTATCTAGAACCTTTCTAGAACCTCCACATGAATAGCAACCTAGTACTGATTAATCAAGCCTTGCAGTATTGTGGATCATCACCTTTATGTATCTGTGAATTACAAGGGATGAAAATTAAAAAGAAAAAGTCTCTGTTGCATCAGTGGTTACAGCATAATTATATAATCCTAACTACACTTTCATAACCACCTATGTGTGGACCTACGTCTGTCTCTGGGCTGTGCTTTATGATGTAGGAGGATAGTATCTTCTTCAGAACTGTACTCATTGTCACTAAAAAAGAGGTGATGATTTATCTGCCCGCACCAAACTAAGCACCAGACTAGCTACTGATAAGCAGCAAAATGTTTTTTGAGAGGTTTCCATGTGATTCTTCATGCTGAGGGGAACTCATATGCAGATTTCTGTCACTACCACTCCAAGAGGAGCTCAGCACAGTTCTAGGAAATTGGCTTTTAACATCCTGAAGATCTGAGACTGATTACCTGCTGCACTAGTCAGATTTTGCTGGCTGAGTCTGAAAGCAATATACCAGGCAGTACATTTACTCGAAGAAAATATGCAGGAGGAGGAATGATGTGTTTTCAGTGATCTTGTAAACCCTCAGTGCCCTGAGGTACAGGCCATCATTTGACTACAGATTTGCTGGTGGCAATTTGTTTATATTTGTTCAGGGAGCCTGTGACATTCACTGGTGTTCTCTCCACGCTACTTAGCAGCTCTTTGAAAATGGTGCTAACACAGATGAAGTAAAAAAATCATGGGAAATATCTGTCCTGATCCTAAGACACACAATGGCATTACTTTCTCAAAGGAATTCATAGTTCAGAAGCTCCCAGGGGCCACGGAGCAGCAGGGAGCATGGCAGCAGAGCAGAGGACCTTAGGGTGCCCATTTACAGTGCACAGGACCTATTAAAAAGTATTGCTGTGCTCTAGCTGAAATTATAAGCAGTCAGATTGCTATAAGTGCAACACTATAGCACAGTGAACCTGCATAACCTAATGGGAGTGTCATGAGAAGACATGACCGCTCTCAATTTTTTAGACTAATGCAGCAAATCCTGTTATGTATTATCTCCATATCATTTGGCATGCATTGCTCATGGAGATCTCTTCTCAAAGAGACATGAGGGAAGACTGACTCCTTTTGGTTGCTTGAAATAAAGATGTAAACTAGTTCTGTGACCTACAGTAGTTAGTGGGCTCCTCAACAACATACGAGCAGTCATCCCTGCAGGGAGGGCCCATTGTCTGTACATCTTTCTCAGTCAAATAACTGCTGTTTTCTTAAACCAGGGAAAGTTCTACTCAAGAAATTATACTTTGTTGTAATTTAGTGAGATAGTATCACCTGTAAACTTAAGCGTGTGTATATATACAGTCCATGACAGATGTGTGTGTACATATGTACTATATGTGCGTGCCAGTTGTAAACATCTGTCTAAATGAGTGTGTTGACAATGAATTACTCAGGTAGACTTGACTTTTTTTTAGTGTGAATTAACAGCTTCTTGACTTGTTACTACATCAACTGCTAATTAGTTCCTGAGTGTAGTTCAAGGTGTTGGCATTCATTACAAAGCTTTCTGCGGTGGTTTGGATCTTTATCTGCCTCAAAGGCAGAATCTTCAGGCAAAAAATTTCTTCAGTTTATACAAAGCAGATGAGAGCAGGGAAAGGAAAGGTGGGCTGCAAGGTCAGGAACTGGGGTTAAAGACAGCACATCATCTAGATTTGGCTTCAGTAATGTAAGGAGTGCTTAGTTTTAAGTTAGGATGATACTTTAACCATCAGGACTAAAGATTAATAGTTAGAATAAAGATAGGGAAATCACAACTGGGAACTTCAGGAGATTACTGAACTCCAGTTGAGAGAAGCATGTAATGTCTATCCCTTGATTCTGAAAAAACCCCCCCCAAAACCAAAACAATTGTAGGTGTGATAGCAAAGATCCTTAGTAAATATTACCAAGCTAGCGGTAATAAGTTGAAAAGATGACAAATACAATGTTTATACTTAGGAATGGTGAAAAAGCTGATCCAGGGAAATAAATAAATCTCTAAGTTTTTCCTTAATAGTATTAATGAATTCAGATTAGAATGTGAAGGAGAAGATAAATACACGGAAGCCAAATGAAAACATGATATAAGGTAACAGCATCTTTCATGCTGGATAACAGTATCTGTTTTTTATTGGATAAAGGACTTCTAACAAGAAGATGTAGCATAATATCTCTCTCAAAGTTTTCAAACTAATTCCACATATGAACACTTAAGATAATTAAATTTTGGAAAGTCTTTAACACTTACCCCCCAATGAAATTTTAAAATCTTGATTTTATTTAAATCAGCTAATAAAATAAAGTTTGTTTCAGAAACAGACAATTAAGCATACATTTTGGAAACAAAACTCAGCGTAGTTTTCCTAACCTACTAACTACTTAACTTACTACTGTCTTAAGTCTAGCTAGACACAGATCTGAAGACTTGTACCGTTCACATATAAAGCATTGGGCTATGTTGTCTTTGCCAAAAAAAGATGTGGCAACAATAAATTGGTTACTTCACAGAAAAATGCTAGAAGAGGGAAGATATTTTATTCTAGAGTATCCAGCTGAGATAATCACTAGGTAGAGGGAAAAAAGCGTTGGCTTCTTCTAGCTATTTCAAGACAGTAACAGCCTAATGTCTCCTGTGCTTTCAGAGCAAGAGAGTTATAAAAGCCTTGCCTGAACTGGCTATAGTTTGTCTCCATCTTTTTTCTTCATCTTGACTTTCAGGAAAGAAAACATTTCTTTAAATACCCTGATCATAAGCCAAGAGAAACCAACTCTTCTTCTCATTTCCTATCTGTCTTTTTCCTTCTTTAGGCTTGATCTGCTTACTGCTGGAAAAACCTTCCTTTTAGGGTTTTATTAGCAATTCCATTTCTTTGATTTGCAGAAAAGCTATACTACATTTTATTTGGTATGCTGCCAGATTTCTTTGTTTGGCAGGGTTTTATTTTTCATGAATTGCTTGTTTGCAAGAGTTCAGCCTGTACAGAAGAATTGATGGCTACTGTATCCAAGTTAATATGCTACGCTAGAGAAAACTATCTTTCTTTACAGAAGGTTTGAAAAAACGAGTGGCATGGTGTCACAGCTGGAATAGTTGACAGTATAAGAGTTTTTGCATGGAGCAGTGTGGAGTTGTCCATGTGCCACACTTTCCTTACTGTAGGAATATATAGATGATAGGTGCTTCCCTTAACTTGCAGTGGTAGAAAAGTGTTGACATCTATTTTCGAGCCTGGCATAATTTTTCATAGGAGTGTTTCATGGAACTACCAGTGGAAAGCTCCTCTTTTCTGCTCTTCAGCATCTTTTTCTCTCCTGTTTCCACTTTTATACTTTTTAACAGAGGTATAACAATTGAAAGTCCCAGGTCTGAATTTTGTTGGTGGTGCTAGGTGATCTGCAGATGACCGTAGGATATTCATCAAAAGCAGTGAAGGACAAATGAGACTGGATAAAGGGGATTTCTATCCCTTTTTTGAGGTAGGGAGATTTAGCCACAAAGTATTAAGATTTTAATCTATGTGTGAAACTAAGAGACTAATGTTAATCCCAGATATAATATCTGACCTATGCATTTCCCTTTAAACAAAAAACACAAACAGGACTGCTTCATCTTGAAATCAGAAATATTCTGATTTTAATTAATTCATTATTCTGTGAATGACTAATGATGTAAATATATGTTTTGCAAGCATATACACCATACTATGTTAAATATGTAAAGTTTTCAGTGGGTAAAGGAATAAGGAAACTTCGTATACTGTTCTATATACCTGCTACTTTGCTTTTTACACACCATGGAAAGAGAAGACATCTTCTCTTTATGTACGCACACCATCTGAGCGCACTCACAAAAAATTAACACCTCCAGATTACTAGTCTTAATATCTATTAATATCTATGTGGTTGCCTCTGTATTGTCTTGTAAGCTTACCCCATGGCCAGCCTGTTAATGCCAAGCTGCCTGGCCACCCACCTCCCCCTGGTCTCGGGTGTCCTTCCCCTTGGTCTCAGGTGGTCCAGAGGGATGTTTTCAGAGCCAGGTGGCCGGGGTACTGTGGGGAAGCACCATCCTCACCCTTTCCCTGTCCAGACCCCTGCCTGAGGCTGCTGCCACCTGCCCCACAGAGCGATGTGGGTTACTTCATGGCCCAGTACCCCTGAAAGCATACAGTGCCATGTAAAATTGCCTACATTGGAAATTTATTCAGCGGTCAGTATGACCACCCTCTGGGCTGGGCAGGATGGCCTCCACCCACACTGCCAGGATTCTCTCCCAGGAGTCTGTGGGGACAGTCTATGTGTGTGACTGACCGCAGACAGAGCTGGAAGGGACCTCTGTGCGGACAGACCCGTGCAGTTGTGGCAGCTTCATTCCTCTTGCCTTTGGCCTCGAGGGGTGGTGGCCTCTCCTCACCTTCATCCTCCCCTGACCCCCTGCCCCATGTTGCCAGGCGCCCCTGTTCTGCCTGGCAAGACCTTCCCTGGTGTGTGGTTTGCCACCAACCAATGACAGATCTCCATTCTACAGCACCATGACCCTCCCCAGGCCAGCGACCATTTTGTCTCTTGGTGGTGGCTGACCTGAGGCCTGTGCTGTGTGGGGTGTGTCTGGGCCTGGCACCCAACCTTTCCCAACACCCAGCAGAGGGGTGCTCAGGTGCATCGCTTCTGAACTGGTAAGAGGCCTGCCTGCAGTCTCCATCCAAAACCAGGGATGTGTTGAGAGAGAAGAGCAGTTATTTACAATTGGGATACAGTGCTACACGGTCCCTGCTTTCACCTTGTCCTATATCATCCAAACCACTTCCCTGTTCTCCCTTTTGTACAGTTCTGGGTTGCCATGTTGGCACAATTTCCCAAAACCCACAGCTTATCTCCTGACTTGGTGCTCTTACAGGTAGCTTGCCTCCAAATTAACACCTTTTTCCTCCACAGAAAACCTACTTGAGGGTCTTCCATATCTCCCAGCCCTGCTGAGGACTCTCATGGGCTCTGGTGTTCTAAGGCCAAGCTGCAAAGCATTCTTCAAGAGGATGTTCAGGTGGGGAGTGATGGAGGGTGACTGTGGGATATGTTGGTTGTCCCATCTCCAGTGGGAAAGGCCATCGTGTTCCATCAAGGATTCAGGCAGGCTAAGCCTGTGAGGCAGGTATTTGTTATGCTGGTTTATTGTATGCTGCCAGATACAGGTATAGACAGCTCTGGAAATTGGAGAAGGCTAATAGCCTTGGGGTCTGGATTCATGTTCTCTCCCTCCTTCCCACATTTTTCTGATAATCAGAAGAGCTGGTAGATAATGGTGAGAGGCAGACAGAATTCCTTACAGCAAACAGCCTGAGGGATCACAAGTGGGGCACAACTCAAGGGCTACCTGAGATTTCTCAGGGGTGCTAGAAAGGCTTGTGGAATAATCAGCATGTCTGAAGCAACTCGTGCCTAGGTCAAGCAGCATAGATACAGACAGGGTCCCTTGGGGCACTTTCACTTTGCTTATGTCTAAGGATGATCATGGCTCTCAAGAGAAAGCTGACAGAACAGTGTAGACAGGTCTCATAAATACACTCAGTAGATGTCTTACACTTATGCTTTGTGCAGCTGTTATTGAGTGCATTGGGCTCACCCTTACAGAATTACTTTTTCATTACTTCAGTGATCAGGACAAAACTTACAAATGTGGGTATGAGTAAACAGCATCCAAACAGACACTGGAGGGTCTTTTAGAAGGTATAAACGGTACTTTCTAGGTGGTGTAAAATTTGTAGTTTTTCACCAAGTCACACTACTACTAAATCTGTATCAGTGTCCCTTCCTCCCATCTCACTGCTATCAAGGCATGTCATGAGAATATACATAAAACTTAACAGTAGATCCAGGTATCCTTTTCTAGTTCTATAACCATTTGATTTTTTTCTTTAATTCACTACAAATCGTAATCAGTCACAGAATATTTATGCAGCAGTGAATAAAAAGGTATGTTCAGTAGTTCATACTGATTCATGCATGATAGGATTCATTTGTTTCATGCTCTAAAAATTCCATATTAATAACTAAAAACTGTTTCCATTTTTAGATTTTTTAGTTACATAACAGACATTTTCTCTCTTTAAATATTGTTTGAAATCTACCTTCCTTTACAAATGCCAATCAAAACCCCTTTCTTTAAAGAAGCAAAACAATTGCAGCTGTAAAATTGTTTCATCAAAAGTAATTAAGGTAACATGTTGAGGTAAAGGCAGAAAACTTTAAATGTGAAACTGAAGGGGTAACAATATGAGTAAAATATGGCTATCCATGATTCTGTTCAATGTATAGTAAGCTTTCAAAAGACAAGGTTAACTTTAGCTCAGTACAGATAATGAATTTTCAGTGCTCAGTAAACCTTTGGAGTTTTCTAAGCTTGAATAAGAATAGGAAAGTTGGAGCAACTCAAAGTAAGCAGTAAAATTTTTTTCAAGGATTTGGTTTCTGGGAAGATTACTTTAATATCCTGCCTTCATTTAGGCTGCAAATAAAAGGCAAGAATCTATTAGTACAGAGCTAAACAATGAATAATAAGGAAAATAAGGATTAGAAAATAGATTTCTAAAAGGATTCAGATTAACTTTACTGCATGTTCCCATTTTATGTGAATTATGTATCCTTCTACCGTATTTTATCTCCACTGGAAGGAAATAGAACCCAGGCAATTTCTGCTAAACTACCTCATATTGCCAACCACAAGTGTTCAAAATCACAAATCAAGCTTTTAAATAATGAGATCAGCTAAAAAAAATGGCATGATTTTGAAAAGCAATACATCTGTTTGTGTGTAAGTATGCATGTGTATTGTTTTAGACTAACCTTCCAGTATTTGAGATTTTATCATTCCCAAGCTCTCTTTTTTCTTTTTTCTTTTCTTCTTTTTTTTTTCCCCCCCCACAAAATAAGAGGGCTAAATATTGTAAAACTTGCAATAAAATCACAAATATTGGCAATGTCATGTCTCCCCCGGGCCCCGGTTAATAAAATGCAAAATAGCGATAACATAAAATAAACTCCCAGGACAACAGCAAACCTTGTTTTTCTGCTGTATTACCACATGGGGTAAATAGTGGGTGGGCATGTAGGAGGGTGTGCAATAGAGTACAAAATAAACACAAACTCATTTCATTTGAGGAAAAAAAGCCCCAAACTGATCTGTATTTAGTGAGCCTTGAACAATGAGTATGGCCTAAGGACTAGAGCAGCACTGGTGATAACTCTTGCCTACTGCAAAACATCTTGCAGGGCAAATGGAAAACTAGTCTCAGAGTCTTATTTATTTATTGTCTATCACCAAAGGCAAGCAACTGTTAAAGGAGCTTATGGTAGTTCCATCAAAGGGGGGGCAGGGTGAATCTGATCAAGGTTTTTTTCCCTCCAAATCAAAGGATTAATGGGTATGGTTTTTTTCTGGACATTCACGTTGGTCCCTAGCTACCCATTAGAGACTGTGAAAAATCTGTGATCTCTAGTTAAAATCAATGGCAAACTTTCAGCCGTAGGCATGAGAATATAAGCAAATTACTATTTTAGCCTAGAAGTCATCTAAAAACTTATATAAAAAAAGAATGTCTATTCCCTTTGCCATCAAAATTACATGGTTTTGCTATAGTAGATTCACAAAAGCCAAATCTGAACAGTTTTTGGTTATTGCAGAGGTTTCTTTCGTTTCCTAAGCCTGTATTGGCTTGTGCAGAATGACTTTACTGTTCAGCAACAGGCACATGAAATGAAATCAGTCATTACTGCTGCCTGTAGCCACACGTTTGAATATGCTGTAGTGCTTTTTAGCATGATAGAAAATATCACAGAACTTTAGAAGAAATGGTTACACCTGATTAAATTATTTAAAATCTCTAGAGTTACATCTCATTTTATGGCATTAAATTGACTTACCTGTTAACTTAGGGAGTGTTCAAAATCCTACTAAAATTTTATTGTACTTAAGCTATAGAGTCATCTAGAATGGCACAGTGAATTATGAAGCAGCATGGAGACATACTATTTCTCATTAAAAAGCCTTTACCACAATTAGATAGATCTCAGAAGCATTCTTTCTGTCTGTATTGCTGTTCAAATGCCATTTTTACTATTCAAATGTTTTGAGAATTGATTTTAATTTCCATTACCTTTTTGCTGTCATTTCTTCTGGGCTAAGGGACTACTGAGAGGCGAGCAGAAACAGACAGTAGTAAGAGAAGACTTATCTTGGCATGAAAGGCTACTGAGTTCTCCAAAAATAATCTTTGCTATTTCCACTGTCCAGACTCCAGTTTTAAAGGGGAAAGAGGATTCTTTTCTTCAAAAATTGAATGGGAGAGCTTAGTCCTCTTTGATGATGTTTTGGCTGGCTGAAAAACCTTAAACTAAGCAGAAATGGTCCTTTGAAAATATCCTACAAAGTTTTTTTTCTAGGCAGCAGTTTACTTGGAATTAGCAGGTGATATACTTGGTATAAACAATTATTGGGGAAAATGAAAGACTGATTCCATAGCCTTGTGTGCAGGTCTGTCCACTCACCTGTCATGTATGGATGCTTTTTCTATTCCTGTTTTAGGCAGTTACAGGGGTTAGTTTTTCTCAGAATTTTCATTAAGTTTTTGTGAAAAGACCTGTCTTCTCTTAAAAAATTCTGAAAACTTGAATATTTATGAAAAATTAAAGTTTATTTTCTGAGTAATCCTACTAACCATTTTTATGGTGGCTACATATATTTCCTCAGGCTTTTCAAGTAATCATTCCACCCAGAAGAGAATTTGATACAATTCACACAGAGGGAGTCTGCTTTTATTTATTTGCTTGTTAGTGCATTTGGTTTTTAGTCTGGTCCCACAGATTTGAATTCTTTCTTGCACAAGACAGTCAAGATTCCCCTTGGTCACATGGTCTAGAATCTCAACAACAAAGCCAGAATTCTTAGCTATTTCCCACAATCTATTCTCAAGTCCAGGTTAAAATCCGCAAATCAGCTTTTAATATTGCCCAAAATACAGGAGATACGTGTATATAATAATTAATTTCAGATGTAAGGACATGGATGTCTTTTTTTAAGTTACTTGTTTTTTAAGTGTTAGTCATGGATCCTTGCTGATTTGCACATATATAGACAAATATCTACACCCTGAAGTAGGCAGATGTAAAGATCTGATTTGCATGCATATATCATATATTTGCAAGAATGTATGAGGCGTTCATGTCTAAAATAGAAAATCTGGCTCAAGGTATTTTTCCAGTCTGAGAAAATTTTATTATTTATTTATTTCTCAGATAATAAACAAAGTATCTTACAACGACTTTTGACTTAGCTGTCATTGATTTAGCTTAGGAAGTATTGGTTAGAAGAGATAGTTAAGGATACGTTACTCCCAAATTCTCCCTTGAAGGTAATAAAATCCTTGGATGGCCAATGGCAGGTGAATAACAGTACTTTTTCAGCCTGTACTGGGATAGTCTTTTCTACGTGTGGAAGATCAAACATGTCCAGCTAAGCCTAAAGGCAAGATAAATAATCATAATGGAATTTGGTAATGGAAGCAAAAAGTTAAGTGGCAAAGGATGGTGAAGGCATTATTAAATAATATCTGAGATGTGGAGCAGAAGGCTGCTAACATTCAGTCCAAGGTGACTTTCAAGTAGAAAATGTCCTTCTGCAATGTAATGAAAGCAATATAGGTGTGATGATAAACCTTTCACTTTTACAAAACATTTACTTGAAAAATGTTTGTAATCATGTAAAATAAATAAACCTATGGCACTTAAGAAATAAATATTTATTAGGACCATTTGGTAGGGAGAATGTGTATGTATTTGGGTAATAAGCTGGTTTTGTTGGTGAATGTACAGAGATATTGGGGAAGAAAAAAGATTGCTTGATGACATAGTCCCAAACAGCAGCTCAAAGTAATTCCTAAAGTTAGTTTACCTGATTTTGTTGTTGTTGCTGTTAAACTGCGAGTTTAAGACATTTTCCTCTGAAGTTATTGAAGCACATCTTTGATCTTTACTCAAAACTAATGGATTTTGATTTTGTAGTTGCAGGTGTCTAAATGTGTTCTTTTTGTCTTTAATGAAATTTAGTTGTGGTTGAAAAGCTGGCTTTATTGACAGGCACATTGTTTCACTTTAGATTTGGATTTCTCAGTGTTTTCTTTCCAAGCACACAGTAACTTAATTTGTACAAAATATAAATAGTAAGCCCAGTTGCACAAATTCAAAAACATGTATTTGCCATCTATTATTAGTATGTTTCCTTTCTGTTAACACAGGAAATCTCACACAAACAAGTGCACTGATAGCTGTGATAAACAAGTTGGTGTAGCGCTTATTTTTCTACTGCTTGCAGACTTGAGGACTGCAAAACATATCTCTATTAAAATGAAAAAAAGAGAAGAAAGAAAAGTAGAAATGGCTTGTTTTACTTAAATGACAAGGAAAAAAAAGTGCACTTCATCCCTGCATGTTCAGAACCAAACTCATAAAACAGTAAGCGGTGTCATTTTTGGTACTGGAACTTCAGTTAACAAAACCAGGAGTTAGCTCCAAGCCTCAGGTTTTGGATTCAGACTTCAGATACTCATTAAGCAAAAATACTCATGTGCAACATGCTGAGTTTGTATGCGACTGACCATCAGCTGCCAAAGATGGAATTTCCCACTCTCTCCCACACAATTTGTGGGTACTTTTAGTCATTAATTTGTTGAGGCTCATTGTAAGGAGAATTTTATGAGAATTGCCTTCCCTGGTGCACCTGCAAGCATTCCACACCTATGGCATACTTCATACCTTGCCTCTTTTTGTCTATGGCCTCTGTTTGCCTTCCCCCAAGGACAGTGTGAGAGACTTTCATTTTCTCATACTTTCTGATGTTGGTTAATTATTATGTTCATATCAGCAGGTTTGTTTTTTTTTTTTAGCTGGGAGAATCTTGATCTAGATAAGCTTAAATACATGAAGTGTTCCTTAGTTTTTGCTTATTTTATATTCCCTATTATTTTCAAGTATTTAGAAGTGTAATAAAAACTATTATGGAAGTTTTTGATGACAAGGCTAAGAGTGATGCTACAAGAAGCTTCTCCTCAGCCTCCCTGCCCCCTCCCTTTATTTCAGAAGGTATTTAACTACTGTTAAAGTAAGAGGAAGCATCATCAAATTTTAGATCCCTGTAGTGAGAAAATTAGGGATAGCATCAAGTAGATTATCAGTCTACCCTTAAGCAGAAAGTTCTGTGAAGCGCAGAATAAAAATATAGGTCAGACGGTGCAGAAAAGATAAGGGAAGTTAGCTAAACAGTTCAATTCGTAGGAAATTTTTTGACCAACTTTGTTTTTACCAAAAGGTGATGATTCACAAAAACAAACTACAAAACAGTCTGCTTAGACACTTTCCCAATTCAAAATTTTTAAAGAATAAAATACTGAAACATCCTGTAGTTACATTTTAAAAACATAAGGTTATTAAGGAGACTCAGATAAAAAGACATTTTAGAATGAAAATGTTAACTTTTTTTTTTTAATGACAAAGCTAAGTAAAATATTTTTACTAATATGAAATGGTTTTGGTGTCTCAGGTCATGAAAATACTAATGAACAAACTTTTTTTGTCTTTGTTTAGGATAGGAGCACTTCTCAAAATTGGAAAAATTGTGTAGGTTAGGTGTGCCAATTTCTTTGCAAAACCCAGTAAAAATATACACCCCATTCTAAAAATACCCCATTCTTATATAGCTGGGACAGACTGAGATCATGTGTTAAGAAATTTTGTGAACATCTGTCTAGATTTCAGAATCTGTGTGTAACATTTATAAGAAACAGCCCCTCTTAGCTACATGTGCCTAAAGCACTTGAATAGGTTCTCATCTCATGATCACTGGAAAAACATTGTTCCCTCTCACATGTATTTCAAGTATTGCTTTAGAAACTCTCTTTGATAATGTCTTTCTACTGTCTCTCCTTTTTCACTTGCAATAGCCACATGCGTGGCTTGGCCAGGACAGTCAAAAAATACTGGTTTGTGCCACAATCTCAAAGATTTTCTTTGAATCACTATTTTGTATTAAATTTTTAGAGAAGACATGAGATTTCCCCTGAGTTTAGATCTTCGGTAGTTACAAAAACTTAGGCACAGCAAAAAGTGAGATAGGACCTAAGAGCACTGCAGTATCACCCAATGTATTTGACTACAGCAGAATTATGTGGAAGCTTGCTGAGTCCCACCCTTTTTTTAAAAAAAAAAAAAAGATCAATGTATATTATAAACATGAGTTAATCATCTTCTCTTAAAGCCATCCATGCATATGGATTATCTTAGGCTTTCTTATTATCTCTTTCCATAGTCTAGAGAGATCTGAGAATGGAGCAAGGCTGATGCTTACCTGCTATGTAAAACAAATTGCAAAACACAGACACATCCTGGGACAGAGGTGAACTACGCTCATTGCAGAACCCCTGCAAGACTGTCCACTTACAAGATCCATGTTAAGAGATAGTCCTGAACCCACTGAACTTGAAGTTTAAACTTAGGGCAAAAAAGGAAGATAGGCAGTAAGATAAAGGAAGATTTTTTTCTATTTTACATTTTAGAGGCTGAGTCATAGAAAGATTAAATAACTTGCCCAAGGTTATAAGTATGTTTAGTGCCCTATCCTAAGGTAATCAACCATCAGTTTATCATTTTACCCTTCTGTAATACACAATATTAACCTAGTATGAAATAAGACTTTTTTTTCCCCATCTGAAAAAAAAAAAAATCCTTTCACTCTATGTTTCTGGGCTATTTTTTTTTTTTAAATGGATTTACTATGACCCCTTGAGAAACCCTAGAAGCCTAGATCTCATCTGATAAGCTGGGTCTGACAGAAACATCTGCTGATACAAAAGCCCTAGAACCTGCCAAAGCAGAATAAAGGCCTTAGTAAGAGCACTTTCATGACTCTTACCAGTAACCTATGTCTGAATGGAAAGATCTAGAAACTTATACTTGCTGTTGTGAATCCCCATTACATCCATAGATGTCCTAGACAAGTTCAGTTGATAGATTGTACTGTGACCTTTGGCTGCTGGTGGAGAGTGGCATGCTTAGCAAATGAGACATGAAGCAAATGGAGCTCTGGGAGACAGCACATGGTGAGTCTATGGAGATAACTGTGCCTGTGATGCAGAGAAAGTTGTCTGGGGAGCGTGTGAGAGAAGAAAGGATTTGTATGTTGTTTGGTGGAAGAAAGTTTTTTGGTATGTTATAGATATGAAAATATAAAATATATACATTATATATCTGTACAAAATATGAGGAGCCAGGACATTGGGCAAGAGAATCAGATGTAGGCTATAGTAATTTTGCTTTCTGTTACTTGTGCCAATACTGTATCAGTTTGCTTAACATGTTTATGCTAACAAAAGTATGAACAGGAAATAATGAAATAATTTTGAAAAAGATACTACCTGTATGAAAAGATCACAGTCCTAGTCCATAATTTTGGATCTCTATGCAATAACAAGCCAAATAGGTTTTACAGAGTATGGTAAGATGCACATGGCTCAAATGATAGCTCATGTCAGTAGCACAGTTACAAAATGCTGTTGGATACGTGAACTTTTCACCTAAAATTAAAGCCTCTTTTCCAAGTTTTGTGTACATTGTTTCCCTGTTCTTCCTGGGACACTCCTCCCGGTGCCCTAGTTAGCTTGCCAGCGCTTGCAAAGAACAAGGATGTGGGAATAATGAATTATTCTATTCATTTATTATTCTTGATGAATAGTAAATTATTCTAATAACATTTACTATTCTATTCATTTATTACTGGAGAATAATTAGCCGGGAATGGCTTCTAAGAAGTTTTTCCAAAATTAGACTTTAATGGTTTTACTGTGTTTATCTTCACCTGTATGAAAATATCTTTGTAGTTCTGCCCACTTAACTGTTCCCACCTCCTCCCCCACTCAGACATGTATCTGTTTCCCAAAGCTACTGTATTGTTAAAAAAATGTTAATCTCCTCCTCTCCCAAAGACCCAGCCCCTTCCTTCACATAGCTGAACTCCCATTTCAGACAGAAACCCTTCCTCTAGTCAGATGCATCTTGTCTGTGCTAATGAGAAGTGTATGTGAGTGGGGGAAAGACCTGAATGAAGATCAAAGAATAGGTGTGTCTGTATGAGAATAGAGGTTATAGGTAAATGAAAGGAGGTGATTATGGAAAGATACATATATGAGTAAGGGAGAGATGCAGTGTCTGCACAGGTGGTATATCCAGCTGAGATTTTAAAGTTAATGGGACTACAGAGAGGCTCTTGGTTTGCCTCCATGCAGAGAGTTCAGTGTTGCTGTCTTAACTTTAACCAGAGCTTATTTGGTGCTGTAGTGTTTGCCAGTACTAGATTTCACTCTGCCTTTTGAATTCTATACTTTCTTTCTTCCTCTCTCCTAGTATTTCAAGTCCCTCCATTTGAAGAAAAAGACATACTTGTGGTAAATCTCCAGATGGCCTTTCTCCTTGTCAAGGCAGTAGGAGCTGAACTGTGTTTTGTTGTTTTGCTTTAGAGCTGTTGTGGAGGAGGGCTGCTTTTCTGCATGCTTCTACCTACCCAGACTGAATATTCCTCTATCTCTAAATCGTTTGCATATGTGACTGAATTCTGTATTCATCCAGAATCAATGTTTCATCTTCTCTAGCTTCCTTTCCTTCCTTTTATGGAAAGAAGGAACTTTCCCTCCCTCTCTTCTTTGTACAATGAATATAGCTTCTGTGAAAGATTTAACATACTATTCACTGTGAATATTATGCCAAATAATACATATGAAAACTTAATATTACCTTACATCCAGTCTGTCTTCTTTTCCAAAGTCTTTTCACTTAACAGTGTGATTATTATTGATATAAGTGGTATAGATGAGGCTAGCTGCCTAGTGCGTGACCACTTGCATATTTAAATTGGACTGATATTGGGATCCCACTCACTTCCCAGCCAGTTTGGTACAAGAACATCCATCACTCTTTTTAATTCTGGATCTCTAAGGTATAACTTCAGGGTACAATATTGCAGCAGCTACAAATATCCTTCCTTGTGATGTTGAACATTGTATTCCAATTAGACTAAGCCCAGAAGAGCTACCGCACTAGCTTATACCTGCTCCATCTAATCCCATATCCTGTCTCTGACAGGGACCAGTAGAAAGTACCTAGGGAGAGAGATGAGAAACCAGTCAAGATACAGAATGTTTATTTTTCTGATCTATATTACCAGCTCATGGCAAACAATAGCTTAATTTAACCATCAAATATTGAATTGTTACATTCGCTATCCAAATATTCTGGTAGGTGCACTCTTAAGCACCCATATAGCTTTAAAAAAAACCTCCTCCAAGTCCTGCCCTAAGAAGACCATGAAGTTTCATGTCCCTTGGCTTTGCCAGGATCTCTGGATTTTCTCAGGTTCCTCTAAAGAAGATGCCTTGCTTCTTGTGATTCTGTGGAAGTATGTTCGTGATTCAATCTAGCTGGAAACATCTGAGGAAAAAACAGACTTACTGAAACTCAGGACAGCATTAGTTTTCATGAATGTCAACAGGAGAAAAAAATTCTTACAAAAGAGGCAAATTTGAAGAATCATACTTGCGGCCAGGGTCTGGTCCATTTCTTTTTAATAGTGCTGTATAATGTATAATTATACTGTATAAAGAAAAATAGATAACTTAAACTTAATAATGCTATTTTCACTAGGCAAAAAGCTATTTTCCTAAGGGATCCCAGGTTCCCCACTTGAGAGCACTTTGACTCATTCACTTATTGGAACTGTAGAGATAACAAAATAAAAATATTAAGAATAAAATAAAAACCTCCTGGGATAAGTACTTATTTTATTTTTTTCTGCAAAGATTGCTTTAGGTATGATATCTGCCAAACCTAGGATAGAATGTGTAACATGAAACACAAGGGGGAGAACATTATCTGCATTGGCAGATCTTGTCAGTGGGAGAATTTCTCTGCCCCAGTACTTATATTGCAAAACTTACTTGTTTGCACGTACATCCTCTACATTTTAAGAGTTGCTTTAGGCTGTAAAGAGAGAAAAATAAGTTAACAAGTCAAAGGTTGTAATGCTTCCGACCCTTTGTCTGGGCAGGTTGATAAAGATAGTGAGAGATGTGTAGATTTGATTTGTTTGGCATGTAAAATGGTCTTGAGATGATAAGTGAAAGGAATCCTTTATGCAGTCCTGTCACTGTCAAACAGAACCAGTTGGGGCAGGGTGAGTGTCTTTTTTGACATTGCAAAAGAAAAAAAAAAAAAGAGATTGAAAATAGATTGCACTTATCTAATATCACTAATGAAACCACAGTGATGTCAGTTCTGATCAAGCTATAATCGGAGTTGCTGATTGTGTGATAACGGGCTTCCTTTTTACGTGTTTTCTACATGTTTGCAGTGGAAAAGGCCATAAATGATTAACTGTGGGTGAGTGGAAATAGTGAAGAAAAAAATAACTTTGCCACAACAACAACAAATGAGAGAAGGAGAGGACTTCAGAGTGAATGCAGAGGGGAGGAGGAGGAGGAGAAGAGAATTCTGAGTATTATTAAACATGTGAAAGAAGACTCATTTACTTTATAAGAAGTAGATCACTCACACAGACACATTCACAACTTTGTGGTCATTGAAATTTGCGTAAGTGCTATTAATCAGCTTACCACAGATTATCATAGCTATTTCTTTGGAAATGACACTTGAATTTAAACCCAGTGTTAAAAGGGAAAGCAGTAAAAACATGACTTGAACAATAAGAAAAACCACAAGTTTGCTGAAATCCCTTTGGATCAGAGTCTGCTGCCTTTACTCAGTGAGTAGAACCATACTCAATAAAAAGTCCTTCCTAAAGCCAGTAGGGTCAGGAGAGCAAGTATTGTTCGATGATAATAAAACCATCAAAATATCTTCCTTAAACCTACCTCACACTCTCAGGATACTGTAAAAAGTTGTTGCACAGTATCCTGTTTGCCAGGCACAGGATAAAGGATTACCCAGGGGTAGGTTTACTTAGGGTGGATAAGCGAGTCATAGCCTCTCCCTTTAGCACCACTGGTATAGTTAACGTACTGTGTCACCTGACCCGATTGTGACTGCATTTCTGCGTCATTGCTCCCATTCACAGAATGACTGGATCTGTCCCTGTCATTGCAATAAAGGTGGTAGATGGGTAACAAAAAATGAACCTGGAATCAAAGACAGTTTTTAGAAAACATGCTCAAATATAGCAGAAGGAAGTATAAGCAGCATGTCTGCTTATAAGTAACAGTAACTGGTGAATACTGTCGGTAAGGTAGTCAATAACTGACTCCATCAGCCTTTCTCTAGCTGGACCCAACTGCTGCTTGGAAAAAGAGAAAATCGCCTCAGCAGACTAGTTAGTAAACATGCTTAGCTGGCTGACCACTGATCTCAGACCCTTTACAAGAAAATACATTCATTGCTTTATGTATGAAAGTATAATAACCATTCCCTTTTCCAGTACAGGTAGGTTCTAGCAGTCAACAAGTGTTCTGAAGGAAGCAGGTAGGAAGTTGTTGCTAGTAATCTATTGTACCTTTCTGCTTTCTCTCCTCTAAATTTTTCTTTTATTCTTCCTCCTTCTCAGGGCAGTTGTAGACGTCAACACATATATAGAACCGACAGAATGTTACCAGTATTATTTTATAACAGTTTCCTCTTTCATGGTTAGCGTGGCAGTCTTCACAGGCATATTCCTGGATACATTTTGGGCAGTTAAGGAACACAAGTAGTATTTGTCCAGAAATAGATGAAAGGGTAGTTTCTGATGACTTCTTATTACCGTGCATTATTTGGTTAACACTGTTATGCAACATTGCTTGGATAGCATTCCTTTAAACGGAGAAGACATTTTGTACTTATGGCTCCAAGTCTGACTGATAATGATACTATCTACCAAAAATACGCTGAATCAACTTAAGTATGTGTGAGCTATATCATCTGTGGGCATGGATGGATAGATGGATGGATGGATATGAGATAACACTTGTTACAGCCAAGGGGTAGATCTCTATCCAGTTTCCCCAGTGCTCTCTGTAGTTTAATTCAGTCTTGTTTATTGTATTTTTTTATATCCTCTAGAAGCCATCACTTAGACAAGTTATGTACAGATATGTGGCTTGTTTTCAATGGGAGCAAATTTGTTCTTGTTACTCCCCACAGCTGAGTTGCAAAGAAATAATGGGCGCTGAAATGTCCACACTCCCTTTGCTTCTCTGCAGCTATTGAGCCAACTGAGGTTCCTGTAAGTCAATGAAATGAGATAGTGATGGTCATCTCCAGAATGAAAACATTTTCATTGCAGGTTACAATTAAGGAGAAGACATGGACTGTAAACTTCAGTATTTGAGATGAATACATATGTCTGTATGTGTATATACAACTATATATGTATACACACATATATAAACATTTTTATATTAGTACATTTTTAATGTTCTTTTATGATCCCAAAATGGAAAATTCTGTGTATTCCTTTTTACATTCTGCACCAGAACAGTGGGATAATTGAATTCTCTAAAGTAGATAATTTCTGAAATATGAACTGATGCCTCAGGGTAAATATGAGACATATCTGTGAAATCCTTTTAGATGTTATCTTCTAGAATTAAAGGCTAAAAAAAAAAGGGAAGTGCTTTCTGTTGGCCAGTGTTTTGTAACTTTGTCATATCAAAAACAGTGATGGATGTTATAATATCAACTCACCATCCAGAAATAACTTCTTCCCAAAACAACTGAAACACAGACAAGAG
The DNA here is from genome assembly GCF_028858705.1 of Grus americana. Lineage (NCBI taxonomy): Eukaryota > Metazoa > Chordata > Aves > Gruiformes > Gruidae > Grus > Grus americana. The sequence continues at coordinate 129,255,132 of NC_072853.1, read as the reverse complement.
CAGAACTTCACTGATTGATTTTTCATTTAAAGAATAATATCACAGCCTAACTGTAAGATATTTTAGAGAACTTGTACGATTAAATCAAAGGAATGGTCATCTCAGATACTTTTTTTTTCCCCCGAAGGAAAAGATAGTAATATTTTAAACTGATTAAGAATTGAGTAGCAGTAAACTCTCCATTAAACATTTGAACGTGATAACAGAACTCTGAAGTCATTAAAAAACCCTATCTTAATATAAAAGTCATCATTGCATCTTTATAGACTTATTTGTATATTTAATATATATACAATAAATACGCTAGCACAATTTTTTTCTGATTTTAATGATAAGTAAGCATCTTGCTTACTTTAATTACTATTGGTACTTATTTTCATTTTCCTATGTTTGGAATGATAGTGTTCAATAAAGCCATTAGGATGAATGTGCCCCTGTGCTGTGCCATGTAGAGTGGAAAGATAGACAGCTCCTGTCTTACTCATGGGATTCTTCATCTAAGGTCACCTCATTTCTGTTTTCTCTCTTTGTAGGGGATTTTGAGGTGTTATTAAGGAAAGCACACTTATGTGAAAAAACTGTGTTGATTTCTCCTGTCATGTGAATGAGAAGATTTTAAGCCCTGCTATATCCAATTTCCAGGTGATAAAAGAAGCTGTGGAGATGCACTGGTGTGATGGGGAAAAATTGACAAACATATGATTGGCAGATGAAAACTGATTTAGGGATTAAATGGATGCATAATCTGACCCCAGGCTAGGCTGGGAAGCACAAAATTAATTAAATGAGAAATTTTGGATTAGGAAAAAATGGAAACTCAGCATTTTCTCATGCTTTTCAGAATATGAAGAAGAATATGTTTGCTGCTCTGAAGTTGCCCAGAGAAGGGAGAGGGTGTTGTTAGGAAGTTGGAGATCCTTGGAGACTTTGCTGCCACTGAGGCAGGAATAGCAGAAACAACTGCTCTTCTTTGAAGGGGTTTTCCATACAGGGATATCTGATTTGTCTTGGTTGTAACTAGGTCTGTAATTTGATAAGGCACAATATTTCATTGCTGAGACATAACAGGACATGGGGCAGAAAAAGTTGATAAGTGTCTTAGAAAAAAAATGGTTGTCATTGATTCATGTATTTGAGGTTCTTTATTAAAATTTATAACACTTACTCACTTTACTAGTGAACATACTGCTTACCTCTTGCAGTTTTTTCAGTATGTTGTGTTCGTAACTAGTGTTTAAAACCTAAGAAGTACTTTCAGCTACAGCTTTTAAGCAGACTTTTTTGCGTATTCTGAAAATCTGCATTTCCCTGCTTTTATGCCAGTTAGTCTTGCTAGCTTCTGGGTTGAGTGTTTTTTGATGTTTTTTTAATCCTTTTTTTTTATATCTTTTATTTCTGTTTTATGATCCTTATTAAAACACATATTGTGGTAAATGAATCTAGAGACTATTTGGGGCATTGATTGGGGGTGGATCTTTCAAGACTGAAAAAAATATTCTATTGTAAAATTCATTAACATTTTCAGGAAAAGTTATATTGATAAAGCTTTTTGTTTACAATGATTTTCTGTTTCACTATACTCAGTAAGCAAGAGAATTCTCTCTACATTTAGATACCTCTTTGTAATCATAATGGAGATTTGTTCTTGGAATATATGGTTCATATTTTATTTATAGCAAGTCCTAATAACAGCAGACCAGTTCCCTCTGGGTTTCCATTTCTACCATTATGATTGAGCCAGATATGTTAATCTGTACAAAATCAAGTGGTTTGCCTGGGTTTTACAGAGGCTTTCCCCTATTATTAGGTATTTAGAACACACAAACTTGTATTTTTTACATATTACATATTTACATAAATATTACATATTTACATCTTACATATTTCACAGCGTTGGTGGATAATGGAAGAGCAACTGCCATCATCTACCTGGACTTGTGCAAGGCATTTGACACTGTCCTGCATGAAATCCTTGTTTCTAAATTGGAGAGATGGATTCGATGGATGGACCACTTGGTGGATAAGGAATTGGCTGGATGGTCGCACTCAAAGAGTCGTGGTCAATGGCTCAATGTCCAAGTGGAGACCAGTGACGAGTGGTGTTCCTCAGGGGTTGGTACTGAGACCAGCACTGTTTAACATCTTTGTCAGCGACATGTACAGTGGGATTGAGTGAAACCCCAGCAAGTTTACTGACAACACCAAGCTGTGTGATGTGGTCGATACCCTGGAGGGAAGGGATACCGTCCAGAGGGACCTTGAAAGCTTGAGAGGTGGACCCATGTGAACCGCATGAAGTTCAACAAGGCCAAATGCAAGGTCCTGCACATGGATCAGGGCAATCCCAAGCACAAATACAGGCTGGGCAGAAAATGGATTGAGAGCAGCCCTGAGAAGGACTTAGGGGTATTGTTGGATGAGAAGCTCAATGTGACCCAGCAATGTGCACTTGCAGACCAGAAAGCCAACCATATCCTGGGCTGCATCAAAAGAAGTGTGACCAGCAGGTCGAGGGAGGTGATCCTGTCCCTCTACTCTGGTCTCATGAGACCCCACCTGGAGTACTGTGTCCAGCTCTGGGGTCCCCAGCACAAGACAGACATGAAGCTGTTGGAGCGAATCCAGAGGAGGGCCACAAAGCTGATTGGAGGGCTGGAGCACCTCTCCTATGAAGACAGGCTGAGAGACTTGGGGTTGTTCAGCCTGGAGAAAAGAAGGCTCCAGGGAGACCTTATAGCAGCCTTCCAGTACCTGAAGGGGGCCTACAGGAAAGCTGGAGAGGGACTGTTTATCAGGGAGTGTAGTGATACAAGGGGTAATGGGTTTAAGTTGAAGGAGGGTCAATTTAGATTAGATGTTAGAAAGAAATTCTTCACTGTGAGGGTGGTGAGGCACTGGCACAGGTTTTCCAGAGAAGCTGTGGATGCCCCATCCCTGGAAGTGTTCATGGCCAGGTTGGATGGGGCTTTGAGCAACCTGGTCTAGTGGAGGGTGTCCCTGCCTATGGCAGGGGGGGTTAGAACTAGATGATCTTCAAGATCATCCCTTCCAACCCAAACCATTCTATGATTCTGTGATTTTTCAGGCGATATGGAAAAGTTTTTAATTAAATGATAGGTCAGGAAAACAAGTTTGTTTGGTGAATTAATAATGTAGAGGAATTTCTATTTTTAGATTTCTTGTCACGATGAACAGAACATTTTCTCCCTAGTTCTAAAGCTTATCCCTTTCAGAGATGCCTTTTCAGCAGTTCTTTTGTTTCAATCTCACTGGAAAGCACGTTGGTTTATGAGCATCTTGAATCTGACAAATTGTCTGTTTTCATAAAATGTTTGTGTATTTGTAGCTTATTGTCATATCGACAGGGTTAAAATATACATTGAGATGCTGGAGTTTTATAGGATGAACATTCTGATCTTTTTGATTAGTTCTACTTTTACAGCAAGCTAATAAAATTATACTTCATAAAACATCTATGGTGGAGACATATATTAATATCCTACTTTTATTGCCTTAGTCATGTGGCAACTAAAAGACATGGCAAAGATCATCCAGCAAGTATTGGTGGAGTCAGTCTGCTGTTGTCAAAACAACGTTCCTAGAGGTAATAGTGGGATCAATTACAAACCGGTGTTTTAGCTCCTCTTTCTCTTGAGAGAAAAATGATTGAAATAAACCAGCAGATTTTAACAGATTTTGAAATAAAACAGTGAGTAAAAGTGATTACTAAAAATGTTGAAAACACTGACTGTCACTCAAAAATAATTCTGTTAAAAGGCTTTTACATATCTCACACACTTTTGGAAGCTAATAGAAGGGTTGTTTACTGTAGATAAAACCCTCAAAGAGTAAGAATTAAGAAGCAGGGATGATTCTAAGCTTACCTTAGTTTATTAATTCTTGATGAATACCAAGGCATCAGAAAGTTATTTCGGATTTATATTGATGCAAGCTATCCACCCATTATAGCTTGTAAAAATATATTAAGGTGTGTCTTATACACTTATTCACTGCTGCTGTTCTTATAGGAGAAATCAGGAGAACAGCAACAGGTATGGGCACTAGGGCATGAATGTATGTGTTACACTCTGGTACCTCTTATACACAGGAAAATAAGTTGGATCAATATTAGGCTGGAAGATTTTGTAGACAATAAGCTAATGGAGTTATCTGAATGCTCAATTTTCTTTTAGAAATGGTTAAAGGCATAAAGTGGAATATTAATCCTAAAATTACATTTAAAGCTATGTTAGCAATACTAAGATAAGAGCCTTTTCCCTTTGTAATGTACCCTGAAAACTGTTTGCTACAGTGTGCATCAGCCTCTCCGCCACCTCAAGATGTGATCTGATATGGCTAGAGCACCCAATTTGAAAGATATGCCACAGTCATTGCAGAAAGTTTGATACTGTGTATGGACAGCTCTACTGCAAATGTTCTGTAGGGTAGCCTTATGCATATGCAGAGCAACTCTGCAGTGTGTATCCAGTGAGTTTGACCTGCACGTATCTACCTGGATGTGTAGGTAGTGTAAAATATCAGTCATCACCTCCCAGGTACGCCAGCTTTCCTTGTCAGAGAGAGGAGTTACAAGCACAATTAGTAACATCGCATTTCATTTCACTTTTATTCCACTGGTATTAGCAATGATTCCATGTGAATGAGATTCTAACTCTCTTACTGTGCAAACCATTACAGTCTCAGCATTTGCCACTGGACCATGATCCTTCCTGCTCTTAGGAGACAGTTAATGCAATCACAGCTGAGTGGCGAGTGTTGCACATTAGATACCTATTGCAGTCTTGGTGGGTGACATTGTGCCATGAATATTAAGAACCACACCCTCCAACAGGGAAACACCACTGACTCCAGTGAAGCTGTGTCAGCTTGCAACAGCTGAGAACCTCACTCTTCAATTTTACAAGTCTTGGCTATTTATTTAAAATACAGGCCATTCACCTACAATATGGAACAAAGGTTTGCACCAAAACACTGCATTTAAGTGCATGTGCAGAAAGGAGGACATTTCTTTCTCAAAAATAATACTTGGTTATTCCTGTCACTTCATGCTCATGACTGTTACACAGCTTTTGTTTGCCTCTTCTCTCTGTCTGAAATCTAATGTTCTGCTTTTACTTCTGCTTCAGTAATGTTTGTCCACCACATCTGGTAACTCAGCTGCTTTGTCTGCTATTGCCTCTAACTTGAATTTTTGTTCATTTTTAATCTCTTGTTTGCGCCATATTACTTACTTTTAATGTCTGCTATATCCTGGCAGTTTTAATTCTAGTTTACTACTTAAGGAAAATAGAAAAAAAAATTTACAAAATCCTTAATTTCACAAGAAATATATTTATAAATAATTTGCTTTTTCATAAATGTTTTTATTTTTGGAGATTAATAAAATGTATCAGTATTTTATTCTTTCCTCTTAAACATTGGAAAAAGAAAAGAGAGGGAAAGAAAAGCAGAAAGTTATTCTAATTCATTAAATAGGAACTTTGAAATGGAAGGCAATTTGAATTAAAGGACTGTCTAGACAGTAATGTACCCTGGCTTGGGGCATAGCACCTCCAATTGCAAACAATGGTGGTGGTTTTGCTTGCTGGTTCATCAATATTTTGCCAGAGTTTATTTTTACCTTTAACACTACTGATGCTCTACTTATGCCTTTGAGGTCATTTGAACTGATTGTGTTACCCATGACCATTCTGAACAAATTCATGATGCTATTCTGGTTAAGATGATTTCCTTGTTTTGCCTTTCCTATGAACTAAACCCGGTGCTGCACTTAGAGCACCGGGCATCAGAAAGGAATGGGGGTCTCCTTTCTGCAGGGTTAGAATCCATTTTTTGAAACGTATCTCTTAGCGATTGCCTGAAAGATGTCTTCCAGATATGCCATTTGGCTTCAAGCAAAAAAAAAAAAAAAAAAGCCGGGTAAGAGTAATCTGAATCAGCCAGCTCCATTTCGAATTGCATCCTTGGAGACTTTCAGAGATATTGTTCGTTTCGACAAAGGGTTTCTGAGTGTGATGAAAGAACACAAGTTATTTTAAGTTAAAACAATACCTGCTCATTTTTTCCTAAATTTTAACCCAGTAATCAGCCTAATATATATTTGTAAAATCTTGGTTTTTATTGGTCGCTGTATAAATTGTTTACTACTTCTTATGTAGTGTTTTGAACACTTTAATTAAATGTTGTAATATACTTGCAATGCTATTATATTGATATTGTTCAGTATTATTTACAACTCACCTGCATGTCTCAAAATGGATGCTTTATTGTCCAAATCTTCCTTTGTGAAACATTGCCTATGGAATGCCTTGTCACAGAACAATCTAAACACAGTGTGGCTTACTATTTCCATAACATCTGTCTTTTCTACTATAGAACAGATTAACAATTATGTCTTTAAAAAAAATGGGAAACAAAAACATGCAGCTTAGACAGCAGTAGCTAGCTGTGCTACATGTATGTCAGAGGAAAAGGTCTCTCCCACAGTGCAGCTGGTAGGGTTTACACTTTTCCCTTCTCATTGTACAAGAGAATGCTATATTATTTCTATTACAAAATGGTTGTCTGAGGGGGGAAAAAAAAGAGAGCGGACTCTCCCACCCTCCTCTTTCCATGCATGCAAGGCTTTTCAACTGTGTTAAGCAGTATAGCAGTAGGATTTTTTAAATTAGTGTTTTGTTTTAGCAATGGTTGCTGATGTGTACATGTAATACAGTTTTAATCAAATCCCAAATGCTGAAGACCTTTCAGCAGTATCTTAGGCAGCACTGTGCAATGCTTATTCCACTTGAAGTGGCCACTAGGGAGGTACAATTAGCTGTTCCCATGGAGAAGTTTGTTATACTAATAAATAATAAGTAGTGTAGGTAGAGATGGAATCAATTAAAGATATTTTTGACCATCTAATGGTTTATGGGAATACTAAATAATTGACAACAAGTTTTGACTATGTGTTCCATAAGCATGTTTTATTGTAACTAAAGTGTGACCACAGAACGAGGAATGCCTCTGTGTTGACAGTCATAAAGGTTAACTTATACCACTTTCTTAAACATCACTGCTCATAATGTTCACCATTAACCCTTTCTAAAAAGTTAAAATGTAGTCATAAATATATACGTAATCCTTGCTGAAGCTGCTGCAGCGAAGCTCATTGTCCTTATATGTTTAAAAACCTAAAAAATACCTGAAACATTAGGAAAGTGAGAAGTTATTGCTATCTCTATTTTCACGTGCTTGCTTGAATAACTCAGAATTCATTTTGTTATTTAAGACTGATTTGACAAACTTACTCAAACCATAGCTTAATCACTTTTATTTGTCTGAAGTAAAAATATTGACATAGATTCAAACGAAACCAGCTCTAGCCATCCCTTTGGGGGGAAAAAGGATTTGTTCAGTAGTATTTGCTAAAGGCAAAATGCAGCAAATATAAAATCAGATTCACCAGCTCTTTAAGTCTGATTTGTTCCACTCTAACAACAGCTAGTTTTTTGAGGTTTCCCTACCATTAGAGAATTCATGGATGACCTGAACACTGTCATAGCCCTTATACCACCTTTTTTCTCTTCTTATGTGTAGAGAATTTAATGAAAAAGCAGTTGTTGGCATAGATATTTGAAGTCAGAAATCAAATGAAGTTTTAGGACTGAAGCTAAAATGAAAATATGCAGTATACAAAAAACATAGTGCCTATCATACTTCAGTACTCCTCAGGATCTGCTGAAGAGCCAAAATACTGCAGTAGTTGGCAATGGTCCTATTTTTTTCAATTAGGATGATAATAGTAATATAATAATAATAATAATAATAATAATAATAATAATAATAATAATAATAATGTCATCTTAGAATATGATGGTAGTAAAAGTGGACTGTCTGTTTTTATGATCCATCAGGACATAAACTAAAGTCATTCAATGACTGATAATGACTTTGATGAAATAATGTTTTCAATATTAACAGAAGAAATTATACCTGTGTTCATTTTGTGAACCAATGTATCCACTAATAACATTATTTTTGAAGTTAGAAAGGACTTTTAAAGAGTTGTTATTATTAGCAAAGTTTCAATGAAGTAACAGAAGGATACAATTGTGAATGCTTTATTTACCCAAAGTGCTATGTCCATGCCATTCCCCCAAAGAAAGCTAGAACAGTTTAGGCTACCCAAAGTTACCATTAATTTAGAAGAAAAAATTACTGGGGTTTTTTTCAGAGAGAACTATACAAGTAAGACAGAGAATACCATATTCTTTATCTTCAATCTCCTGAGATGTTTTTTAAAAAAATTGCAGAAACTGCAAGCCATACACTCAGATTCTATGTAAAATAATATTCTTTATAGATTGCTTCTTGAATCTCTGGTGCTTTTAGGAGACGTGGATGCATGGAATCATTTGCCATCCAAAAAGACTATAGCTGTGTGTCACTGAAACGCTACACTTGAATTTTGGAAAGCTGGATTATGTGCTCAGGTAGAAAAGAGAGAGGCAAAGTGTTTTGTAGTCTGCACCATTCCTACCACCCTGTCCCTTTTCGAGCCTTGTCTTTTATCCTTCCATTGGCTTCTCATAGCTTCTAGCCATGCTTTATTTGTTTGGTGAATCTCAGTGCTCTTTCCTTAGCTCATGCTTCCATTTCTTTCTCACTCTTCCATTCCCACTGGCTTTCATCCCTGTTTTCTGCGTGTTTCCTAGCAGTCTTTTCACAATCCATTTCTGCATCCCTGATCCATGTTGCCATTCGTGCCAAACTATACCGAAAGAAAGTCTTGAGAAAATAAACTATGAAGTTCTGCTAAGTGTCTGCTAAACACATGTATGTAACTTTGAACTTGGCTAAAATGGAATTAATTTTGGTAACAGCAGCAAAAAAATGTTTGCTCTCTATTCTGCCTTATAGGACCTCCTCAGTCGAGACATTGCTAGGTTATATGTCTGCACATCTATACAAATTCCTTTACTCTCCCTCTGAAACAGTTACATTATTTTAATTGAAACTTTTTCTCTATACTTTCTTACAGACTTTTAACAGTAACAATAATCCCTCTCTTGACAGCTGGCAAGTAACCAGTAGCTACAACTACTTAGTATTGTAGTTCAGATTAGGAGAGCACTGCTGAAATTAATGTCCTTGTTGTCCAACTTAACCTGCTTTGTTTCACACTGCTAAGTGGCCCAGAGCACATAAACAGGGTTCCTTTTGGGTAAAACCTAAGTGGAAGATGATCCCTAGCAGTACACCCAATATACTTCAACTGCTAAGTGGTTTTCAGCGTATGGGACCAGACTAGAGCTATTCCAAAAAGCCCTCTGAAATAAATATGGTGTGGATGCCAGGTCCTCAAATACCAACTGTACTTGGCTAAGTATCTTTGCTTCTCTTGTGTCGTACCACTTAATGTTGTTGATACAGTCAGTAGATTCCTAAACTGCCACAAAGCTGTAGCAAATTGGGCATTAACCCATGGATTTCAGGAATAGAGCTGACCAAAAGGTAAAATTTCTTTTCATAAGAAAACCTATGGCTTTTGAGAAATGGGAGGAGAGAGGAATTGTGTGCATGAGCCTGTAGCAAAGTAGTCGAGATGTTCACCTGTGTTGTGTACGACTTTATCTTCCTTTCAATGCTCCTACTAGAATAAGGGAGACATTTTTGTGAAGAGTCATGAGAAACAAAGACAACTGAGCTTTTAATGTTGCAGGATTTGTCATAGCTTTTAGACCTGCTGTGGACTTCAGAGCTCATGGGCTCACGGTGACTACATTTTGTTTCTTGGCAGTGTGCTACAGGAGGACTCTGTGAGAGCTAACAACATTAAATCCCATGTGGCTTTGTATTTGATATTGTACTGACTCATGGAAACACGATGGGTAATATGTACTGCTTTAGGACATCATCCCCAACCAGATCCCACATACCATTTCTTGATTAGAGCTTGATTTTGCCAGTTTTGGAAAAAATATTACTTTTTCTATTTGACTTTTGCTCCCTTTTCTATTGTGCCATGAAATAGATCAATATATTATAGAAAAGAGAAAGTTAAAGTTTCTACCACATGCTCAGAAGCATGCTCATCTGTATGCTTTTCCCCCTTTATGTCTCTAGTCACAAGCTCTACTCTCTCATACTTGTTGCTTCCTACCAGTACAATCTATTTAGTGATGGATGGTTTGAGTTCTGGTGCCCTAAAACTGAATTAGCCTCTGTGAATGCAGAACTCTGGAATTTCAGTCACCTTGAAAAGCCCTTCTTGTTATTGATCCTGCAGGTTTCTAGCTGTTTTCTGACTTCTGTCTAACCTCCTGGCTGAGCCATTTTGCTCCAACCGTAAGAGGAACACAGTAAACTGTGCTTTTATTTCTCTTTTCTTCAGTCTTGGTTATTTACTCTGGCTTAGTATAATGCTTGAGTAAACATTCTTGCCATTCTCCAGAATTTAGCGTATAAGTTACCTCAGAATTTTCATATGGCAACTCTAACAAAAAGGGTCATAATATTCTAGTGTTCTAGACACCCAAGTGTCTAGAATAATTGATGCACCACTTACAATTTATCTTTAGAATAAATATGCCAGTCTTTGGTTAGTTTATCTCTTTTGAGAGAATGACTAGCCTGTGTGTTTCTCTGGAGCCAAGGGGAGAATCAGAGATAATGCTGATGCCATTTGACACAACTGATAAAACTCTGTGTTGAGTATCTGGAGGCACAGGGTTCAGAGCTTGTTGATGAGTCATTTCAAGATTCTTCATGGTTGTACCCCATGGAAAATCTATTTTTCAACTATTCATTTAAAAAAAAAAAAGTTTCAATTAATTTTTAAACTCATGTTTTAAGTGAACATTAAAATTAATGAATTTATAGATGGGAATATTTGTGGGAAAACACTTTGAAGTTAAGGAGTATTGAGAGAAGTTGAATTTTGAACTGGAATGAGTGGGTTTTCTGACACTGAATGTAGTTCCAAATATTCATTTGGGATATACAAATAAAGCTATTTGGTAGTGTTCAGCTGAGCAAAGAACCCCAAGTATATGAATTTGTAAAACTTACACTCAAAAACACAAGTGAGAGTCTAGGAAGTGTGACTCCATTAGTATGGAACTCACATAGATGAATTGATTTACAAAAAATTCTGTCGTTTTTGAGAAATTGTTAATCATAGAAAGATGATAAAGTAGTTAAACATTTATCTAGTTCATTGTTATACAAATATATCTACAATTTTATGCTTAAAATAAAAACTGCCACTATCCAAGTAATTAGAGCATTTAGAGCTGTAACAGCTACAATCCAGAAAAATGTACGGTTGAGAAAAACCCAGAAGATGCATTTGAATTTGGATTGAGCTAACCTGTTAAATTGATGAATTGCAAAGTCACAATCAGTAGAACGTTAAGACTACCTGGACCTCGAGCTGCAACTTATCTTCCAAGAAGAATACTGTGTCTCCATCTTCTGGTCAGCGGTATAACCCTCTGCCTTCCGGGACCTGGGGCACAGGAACCGAGGCCCAGAAGGCTTTTGTTCTCCCTTTTGTCGTCAGTGGGTAATTCATTTGAAAAATCTAATTCCGGATACTAAAAGGACTTTGAAAATGACAGTAACCAAAGGGTTATACACCGTAGTTTACAGCATAAATAAACCCTTTTATTCTGTTCTTTTAAAATCTGGTTCGTTAGCATCCCCCTTTTTCCTTTCAAAATGGATTAGATTTATACCATTTTGAAAAAACAATGAAAATCACTGACTCGATTCAAATTTGGAGAAAATTGCAGCATTTCATTTCAGTAAAATCACTAAGAAAGCAAAGTGTTCAAAAAGAGTGATAATCAACAATTCAGAAAGATAAGCAAACCCAATGTTTATTAAAAATGCAATAATTTCACTAGAGTGGTTTGTGCAGATTAAAGTATTTGGCAGAGCTATTAATAAGAAAAGATGTGTAAACATATCTTGACCATACCATAGGCTTATTCCAAGACACAACTAGGAGTCTTTCACCTGAAACAGGGTTGTGTTTGTGTTTGGACTGGTCTGGGTCTTCAAAAGTATAAAGTATTATATTTAAGTATGTTTAAATAATTTCCTCTGTCAATGGCAGAATTTATGATGTCAGAAAGAACCCATTCATCTTAACTGGAATGGTTAAGGTGCTTTTCAGAGAAGAAGATATAAATTGAAAATCCTGCTCCATGTCTGATTCGGAATGGGAATTCAGATCTAGGTCTTCTGTATCTTGGAGAATTTTCAGACCTGCTTTACAATCATTATAGAGTTAATCTGGCTTAATCAATGTTTCCTTCTAATGACTAATAGAAGCTTCTTAGAGGAGATTTTGTCCCTGCAGTTAGTTATTCAAGCTATCTGGGCATAAGGGAGACCAATGCACTAATTTCTGCTTGTTATAAAACAGATCAAGCCTCCATGTGGGTCCTTTTACTCACAGCTGTCAGTCATAACTAGGCTACTTTCTGGTCATTCTTTTTTGCATAAAAGAGTTTCAGAGGAATTCCCTTTTACTCCTTTTTTGTTTGCTCTAGAATACAAAATCCATTTCATGAAATAAAATTCTGGTTGTTACTGCCAAGTATCAGTCAGAAGATTTCGCTCATTCATGAGTTTGCTCTTGAATAAGGTAAAAAAAAAAAAAGAGAAAAGTTGGAATATAATTACTATTTTTCAGATGTATGAAAAATATGTTAACTAGAAGTTAATATTAAAGATTATAGGCATGGTAATCCTTGCACTCTAGTGAAAGGGATTGACTTAGTGATTTCACTGAGATTAAAACCTTCAGCAGATATCTTTATTCTGATTTTTCATTTAGATTTATGATTTGCTCTTGTGCCAGGGCCTTGATGTCAGAATCAGCTTTTGGATCAAATCTTCAGCTGGTATAGGCAATGTAGCTCCATATCATGTTACATTTATTTCAAGAAAACAACTTATGGCAATAAAAGAATGTTGTAAGATATAGTAAAAATCAGAAGCTGTCATGAAAGTTTACTGAATAATTTTCGGTGCAAAGCTCAGCTGAAGCAGTAATGAACTAAAATGTCCCACTTACAGCTGCTGCAGTTTTAAACAATGAAAGCTACTGTAGTTTTTCATAGCAATGAAATTATGATATGAAGCAGATGTGTCTGTAGTGACACTGCTAACACTGATTTCAACTCTGTCACAGTTGCGTAGAAGTAGCAAAATTACAATTTTGCGTATCAAAAGAGTAGGATACCTAAAGTGAAGTTAACAGTGGTTTGACTAAATTGTATGTTACAACTTCATTTTTTATATCAAATATGTAATTGAGGTGCTTTATGTACTGTTTATCACTGCAATGAAAATGTAGTCAGAATGAACTTCTCTAGGCTGTTAAACTGCCTCTTATTAGCATTGAAACTATATTTGCAGCACATTATCTTAGGCTATTTTTTTTTGTAGAAGGAAATTGCCATCAAAGCATAGTTAATCTGAGCTGAATTAGATTATAATTGGAGTCCTTATGAATGGGGATTTAAAATTATTCTGTATTGTCATAGAGTAACAATACATTATTAGGATATTAAAAGTAGTTGGCAGCATCATCATAAGAGTACATTTTGTATTAACACTTTGTGCAAACTTAACTCTGTTCATTTTTCTGTTTGCACATCTTTCCAGTCTGTCCCATTATAATAAACTACAGAAACGTCAGTGAATTAAAGGTTTTTCAGCTTTAAAAATGCATCACAGATTAAGATATAGCTTAAAAAAAGAGTCTATCCAAAGCCTTTTGAAGTCAACTGAAAGACTGTGACTTCAATGAGCTTTGGATGGGGCCCACAATGTGCTTGTTGCAAAGTAACAGCTGTGCAGGCCTTTGTTTGCAGGAGAATCAGAAGTCTTACATTTGATGGTTGGGATACAGTGAAAAGCAAAAAAGAAGAAAGATGGAGGCAAAGTGATACATAGCATTTAAAAATGGAAATGAATGCTGTTTGTCTTAATTAGGAGATGCATCATAAGCCTTTGGCTTTCATTATTCAACTGAAAACATTTAAACAGAAAGCATCTGAAGAGGTCAGGATGTTTCTGTGAAGTTTTTGCAGAAGGGCATATGAGCACCGTCTTGCAACCAAAAGGGAGTAACATCTTCACAGCTCTTTGATATACAAATGAAATGAAGAAGAATGGAAGATCTAGTTCATGGGGTTTTTTTCTCTAACATGTACATTTAAGGGGTGTTTTTTACTTATAGTTTACAGCAGAAGGAGTTACCAATGACTCAGAACTCAGTTTCTTGGGGAGTGAAATCCAAGTACTTTTTCATGTCATATACGATTACGTATTTGGTAACCTTTAGAAATAGTTAACATGGCAAACATTGGCATAATGCAGTCAATTCTATGCACAGTGAGTAGAAATAAATGTGAGAAATCAACATTGTGAGATAAAATCTATTTGAATAGCTAAATAGATTTGCCAACTGATGCTTCCTAAAATCTTGTATGCATATATATACATATATGCACTTTTAAAAAATATAGTAGAACTACATAAAGGTCAACTACCTCCTAGCTGTCATTTGCTATAGTATTTCCTCAGTTAGGCTTGTTAATAATAGAACAACACTTAATTTATTTTAGCTTTAGTGTTGTAATATCTGTCTCCACTATTTCTGTTTCGCTCTATACACAAGACACTGCTGAGGAGGCAGTGGCAGTGACAAACACAGCTGTTCAGGTGTTATTTGGGCTGTTGGTGTACATTTCAGCTGAACGAAATTAAGAAGGAAAGGTAGAGGCAGAAAGGAAGACAGGTTGAGACACTGGGGCCACACCTCTGTATTCAGAGGGAACACAGCATATAATGCTTTAATAAAAGGATCAAGATCTATCAAATATATTTTTGCCATCATTGGTCTACTTGAAGGATGGTTCCAGATGCTCCTTGATGTAACCCTGTGAAATGTCTTTTAATTACCAAAAGAATATTACCCCTGGCCGAAACATACCATTTTATTCTTCTAATAGCATCAATTTTAACATTCACCCTTAGCATTTACCGCTGCTGTATTTATGGATGACAGCATATGCCCCATCTCAGCCGTTTGTTTTGTTAGGATAAGCAAAGAAACTCTTTTTAGCTTTCTCACATATTTCTTGCTTATTTCACAGCTGTTTTCTATCTCTTTTGTAGTTTGAGTTTCTTCTTCTTTGTCTTAGTGGGCATAGTTGTATATAGTATTCCAGATAGGGTCTTACCAATATACAATCGCTTGCCTGTCTCTTCTGGAAACACCTTGACTGTAGCACCCCCACTTTTCATTTAACTTTTCTTGGCTGCATTGCAGTGGCTGTCTATAGACTCCAGGACACTTGTGCCCTGTGGCACGCCACATGGTGGTCCTGGCCTCCTTGCAGTTCTGCCCAGCTGCCCAGCCAGAGCACAGTTAAGATGTGCCTGGTGACACTAATGCTGCTAGCACATCTGAGGACTGAGGACAACTGTTGCTACCTTGTTATCAACCTCTGCAGAAACTGCATGTTCAGATGAATGCTTCTAGGCCTTGTGATTGTAAAGAAAATCTTCCAAATGGCAGCTGAATCTCGACCAAGGCCAAGCATGCTGCAGACATGAGTATAGAAGAACTGTGGATGTTCCTGTCATCTTTTAATTTTTATTAACTGTAAAGGCAAAGATTAAATGTCTTGATGGGCTCATGTGAAATACACTGATAATTGCCTAGTCAAACTGTTAAAGAAGTAAGACTAGGAAACACTTGGCTTTTGACAGAGTCCTAGAGGTTTTGTCCACTGTAATTTTACAAAAGCGAAACAAACCACTGCTCCTGGTTTCACTGATCAAATGTTAGTATTTTGGAGGCGCCTGAAGCCTTTTTATGATGATATTTAAACCTTTTGAAAAACTCAGGTTTTATTCTTCTTTTGGTTGAGCTGAATTATGGAAAATTCTTGGATCTCTCTTCTGTGTACTCCCAACACCTTGCTGAGTATTGCTATTCAATCAAAAGCATAATCTGAAAAGAATATATTAGAAGATAGATATACCTACCAGAAACACAGAAGTAGTTTGTCTGGATACATCAACAATAGAAATTTAAGAAAGATTATGCTTTGCAGAGCATGCGATCATTAAAACCACTTTGCCACTTTGAGGATTTTTGGCTAATGTCTCTATTAAAGGACAGCACTATTTCTTCATTCATTACCAGAGCTGGAGAGGGAATATTAACTTTCTCTATAATTTCTGTGATGCTTTCTTAGGTTTGGGAATCAAATCATATACTACAACTTGCATTTCCCCACTTCTGAGCTGATTGCTTCTACTCTTCATGAGACATTTTAAAATATTTTTACAATAAGATTTTATTTTTTAATTTTCCTCTCAGCTTTGGATGGCTAAAGAAGTCAAGGGCAGGAATACTTCAAGAGTTTTATTTGTTTCATGTTACAAATATCTTACTATAAGTAGGTGCTCTAGTAATGTGCTTCTAAGCTTTTTAATGTATTATCAATGTCAGCCTATCTCGGATAACTTCTTTGCAGCTAAGACTTGAAATAACGAGCTTCTCAGAGCATTGAATCAGGGCAAAAAAGTGTTGGAAATTCCATTGTGAATATTGTGCTTGCAAAATGGTCTTGGCTCCCTGTAATTTAGTAACAGTACCAGGCAGTTTCTTTGATCTTGATGTTTAAATGTCTCTAAAGAAAACTTTGTTTAGTTTTGGTTGGGTTTCTTTTTGTTTTTTGTTTGTTTGTTTGTTTGTTTTCATTTACATTTGAAGAAATTGTCTTTGTTTTCCTGTTAAGTGTTCGATAGGAAAATAATATGGTTTGGATCAGGCACATGTGCATCTCTTTGGCCTTGCATTTTTATTAATAGAATTTATTTATTTATTTATTACTTTCTAAACAAGAAAACAATGCTTTTTCCTGTGAGACATATTCTCCAAGTGGATTAATATTGTTCTTTGCTTATGTTTATTGGGGAAACAGATGCATATGTAAACATTAAATCATCTAAATTCAGTGGGACTTTAGGACATTCCCACATGTCCAATCTACAAAGAAATTTATAAAATGGAATAAAGTTGAGGCATCCAGGAGCAGAGTAATTTTTTACAGCAGATGGAGTTTTAGTTGACCCAGAAGTGGGATTACAATACCCTGCACACCACAGTGCAGTCAGCTAAGCCAGTGTGGAAGGACTGCGCAGAGAACGAGTGTGCCTGGAACAACATCGTACTTGGAGAAACCTCTCCCTGCTCTGCTGTGGTGTGTAGCTGTGCAAGTCCAGGGTTTGCAGCACTCTCTCATGGACTTAAGGGCCAGTGATGTGTTCTGTGATTTCACTATGGCTCTCTGTCTTTTCAAACAATAGCAATGTTAGTTACTCACGTTTTGTACAGTAGTCTCAGGGCTCGAACGGTTGCCTGAGAGCCATGACACAAAGGTTTTAGATGTAGCTGAAGAAACTACAGATTGCTTTTCTGTATCACTGCAAAAATAACGTTTAAGAAACAAAGCAAGTTCGCTTGAGTTCATGTGGGTCAACTGTCACTGGCTTCCAGCTGCCACCTCTGAAGCTCAGGTCAAAATCTTGCCCAATATCAGTTTTTTGGGGAACTTGGAAGAGGAGAGACATGCACAACACTTGAAGGCAAAATGGGCATATATATTATATAAGCGAACAAGTAAACACTTGTTTACACTGACAATTTGTTTAGTAATTGAGGCTCTCACATTTCCCTGTGTGTTTAAAACAAGGAATAGCCATTTGCTCAGAGATTTGAAATGTTTTCTTTTACATTTTCAGAAATTAAAACCTTTTGATTCCTGTTGCTTTCAATGCTTGATTGTAGATAGTTGCTTGACAATTCTAGGCAAATGCTGAGCTTTGAGAAGTGACCACTGCAATTCTGCTACTGGCTCCTAAAGAATTCATAGGAATGCTAGTCACTGGGCAGATTTTCAGGTTTAATTGCATTTGTGCCTCAGTCTTGCAGTTCATAGTTGAGGAAACCAAACAGAAATGATGTGTTTCAATAGAAATGTCAACCCACTGTTTGGCTTGGGAGCACCCTGATTGATACAAAATATCTCATTAGACCAACAGGCTGCTTCCTAAAACAGTTTCTGCTTTGCCTCCCTAAATACTAGAAAACACGCATGAATCCTGCAGGCACATCAGAAGGTTAGGCAATGTTATATCAAAATAACTGAGGGAAGTAAACTGAAAACTTAAGCGTATTGCCTTGGTAGATTTTATAGAAAACAAGGATACACAGAACATTTTTCTGTTCTGTTGTCATTGTAGTGGAAGATGAATACAGAAAGAAATGTTACACACATACCTGGCTTACAACAATACAGAGAAAATTTACAAGTGTTATTTTGAATTGTACGCATCAATAGCTCTGATGATTTTTCTGATGATCCCTAAATACAGAATCAGGCTGTATTTTCATCACTGCTGAGATCAGACTGCTGGAACATTTGAGTGACTATATACTAATTATCTCTCTAGTGTCCTACCTGTTCTTGAGCTGGTGACGCCACTCTTTTTTTTCTCTCAATGCACCTCACTTTTCTGTCTTTGAGGATGTAAAAGTTGAAATGAAAATAGAGGGACAAATTTCTTTTTCCTTTATTGCCTACTATGGAAGCAAGATTTTTTCGGAGCAATAATAACTTAATAAATATTTGTTATAAAATGCTTAAAGTCATGATTTTCACCAACAGCAGATAAAACCTGTTTTCACACAGTTATTAGTTTCATCAGAAAAGTTACATAGAGCAAAAGAGGGAAGCCAGGGTGTACAGAAATTGCATTAGATGTCTTGGAATGTAATAGAAAATTATGTTTTTCCAAGAATTTCTGTGGGTTTTGTCAAATTTCAACACAGAAATACAGTTTATGGACCCTATTTGCTGTGTTCGGTGTCTAAGAGTTGTGCTGCAAGATGTAGCACAGAAACAAAGCAATGGCTTTTGACCAGTCTGACTTAATTTACAGCAAGCAGTCTTGACAGCAAACAAGTTACAGCACGACTAAGATTCCTGATGTCATGTTGTGCCTTCTTCTATCACACTTTGACTCCATTTTCGATCCACATGATTATACCTAGTTTCAGGATAAAACTGCACTATATCTACATTAGATGAACAGCAGTAATAAAGGTTCAGGGGTGGGATTACTTTTAGTACTTTCTGCTCCAGGACTGCTCCATAATTTCAGCCATACATTCTGGTTAGTTAATTAGTTCATCAGTTTCCTTACAGTTACAATCACTCCTATGCAAAATTCTGTTCAGCTAAGCTTTGGAATTCGTTTGTGACCAGACACATGGAGCCAAGTGAAAAAATGAAAGATATTTAACATTTAAAATTGCCAGCAAAATTTATTTTAGAAATAGTTTTCCAAATTGCTTGAGAAGCTGTATAATTTTGGGGAGATGAAAAGGTTGTTTGATGATGAAGATTTTGGTTCTAATAAGCTCAGTACTTTGATGGAAATATTCCACCAAGATTCTCAAATAAGGCATTTCTTTCTGAACAAATAGCTGAATGTCCGAACACTGATAGAGAGGGAAATCCCAGCTTTTTTTCTGCGCATGTTAATGAATTAAAAATATATCTCAAACTTTCATTTAAATGGCATGTTTCACTGAGTTTTGATGCTAATGCTGTTCTTCAGATAGCACCATTATATGCTTTTCTGTGAACACTGAGCTTAAGACTGGCTTACTTTACAGAATGAAAATCACAGTTTTAACACATTTGTAAAATAGCTCAATTTATCCCAAAACGTAGCAATTACTTTTAAGCTTTTACATGATTTGAAATTTGAAGGTGAATAAAGGTCATGGGTTGAACAACACCAAATACATAGTACCAAATGCAGACTGATGGTGACCTTGTAGATCACTGAAGACAGACTGAATAATGGTTCTTTTGCAGCAGACCTCAGTTTTAACCAATACTCACCACTCATTCTTTAACCAGAAAAAGTGCAAGACTTGCAGAGCTGCTACTATGCAATATTTACCTTTATGTTGATTGTCTTCAGCCATTTTGTAGGATTCATTTCAGTCTTAGACAACCCTCTTGTTTTCCCAGAAAGAGCAGAAAATCTAAAAAGGGGATCTCAACCAAAGAAGTTCTTAGAATTTCCTTTCTCATATTGAAATAATATCCATGGTGAAATCTGCGATCTCCTTTACTTCTGGAAGACATTCCTATGACTTTCAACTGCAAGGGACCCTAGCTCCCTGCGGGAGGTAGCTAAATGTTTCTACAAGTTACTGATAGTCATATGTAAAGGATTTACACATATTAACATGTTTTATACTGACCACAAAACAAATAAAACCTTTTAAAGTCTAAGCTTTTGTTAGTTTTGATTCCAGTCTGATGTCAGTTTTTCACCATCATAAATATCTGTCAAAACAGCAGGACAAATGTACATTATTGTAGTGGGATAATACAGGTTAGGTCAATTCCCCTCTTCCAAGAGGGGAAGAACTCTTGTAGTAAGAAAAACATTCCTGCAAAGCCTAGTTTCCCCTCATCTATTTTCTTTAATAGGTTTATTCTCATGCACAATCTGAGTAAGTTTTCCAACTGGTGGGAATGAAAGAAGGAACACTGCTGAACATAGAAAATAGTGTTAAGGATGCAAACCTTTGGCAGTTTCCTCGATTCTGGAAAGAATTGAAATTAATTGTAAAGGGCAAAAAAATTGACTCTTTTCTTCCATACACTTAGTAGAACACTTTTTTTTTGCCTTGTGTTATTTGTAGTACTAACTATTTGGATCAATGGATTGCTAATTAGAAACTGACTTTGGAAGGCTGCAGCATGCTTCTCAATGATTCATGTGTTTGCATTGATTTTTGCATAAAAGCAAAATCTAGCTGTACTATTTAGCACTTAGAAATTGGTCCTCAATGAACTATTTGGAGCTTAATAGGCTTGATAATACTTGGAAGCTCATTATTGTGTTTTTATCATTATTTCTTGGATTAAACTATATACATACACACATATGTATATATACACAACACGCACACTCGCATACGGAGTTGTATTAAGCCAAAAGACAAGGTAGGCAGCAGCTTATGGCAGCAGACTGTATGCTTCATCTATGCCAAAGATTGGGCCTGGCTTTCTAGGCTGAACAGCAGGTCTTTGTTTCCTGCTTTATACAGCCGCCTTCCTCTCCCGCTGTTGCTAACACCGAGTGAACAAATGGGATGTAATCTAGGGATGTGCAGCTTCTTAAAGAAATGATAGTCAAGTTTCTGTCTGTCTGTCCTTCAGAAAGGTGTAGGAGCAAAAACCTCTCTGACATCCATCCTTTTCGATGTTGTACTGCTGCTTGTCCTGGTAGAAGCAGGCCTTGGTTCTGTGGGAGGACAGGGTACTTCCTATCAGGGAAAGGGTAGTAGATGAAGACAGGTCCACGGGTGACAAGCAAAGGGTGGCAGGTGCAAGTCCTGTGCTTCAGGAAAGTGAGGAAGAAGATGATTACCCATGAAAAGGGGCAAGCTCTCAGAACAGCAGAAGGAGAGGAGAAGAGCTGTCACTCCCCTGATCCACAGCCTCACTAAATCCTCACTTAGCGTCTCCAGCCTTTTTAGCCTTCTCAATCACTTTGCACCCAGAATATCATGGACCTTCATTGACCTCTGAATTGCTAGCTCCAGTGTTACTCCAGAAACCCCATTCTCTCCCCCCACAACCCATCTGTTCTGTCCGCTGAAGCCTCCACTGAATCTTTTTAGCCTCTTTCTCCCATCTGCTGTGACCCATATTGCTGCTTCCATAAAACTGATTCTGCCTACACTGCTGAGAAGCCTTCAGCTGAGTTAGCATATACAATATGGATTGTTGGTGTCATATGGCCTATATATGTATGTGTCTATAAATAGATTTATTGTCTGAATATGCAGCCAGCAGTTCAGCCAAGGTTCCTATGAACATTCTTGACTTTTTGTCCATGAATACTTAAAATGTAAACTTAGGCACCTGCCAAATTTCCTTGCAAAACTGGGGAACTAATATCCAGATGGTTACTTACAGGACTTGTATCTAAGATTCAACTTCATTCTCAATCTGTGGACATATTTAGGGCTATTGATGATAGATCTTTGCTTCCAAATCCATGTAATGAATGCTGAGAGCAAGTTTTGCACTACACTGCCAAGGTCACCCTGACTATTTTATCATATCTTTATTTATCACAGTTAAGAGATTACTGGAACTTTTTTTCACTCTATTTTTCAGTTCTGCTTTAAATTTTGCAGTATGTAAATCTATATTTTTTCATGAGAAGAGGTTTTCAATTTAAAACTTCCAACACATCTGAACTCTTTGAAAAGGATAGCAATCAGATTGACCAGTTAGCAAATCTTTGAAGCAAAATGTTGATATTGTGATGAATCCAGATTTAGTTTTCAACATTAAAAATTATTGCTGCCTGCTCCTCGTGACTAGTACAGAACCTGCACCAATCCAGAACAGTATCAATTAATCACGGACACCCAACTGTAAGAGCTACTTTAGCAGACAGGTGGAATTGGGCTAATTATCATACAAGGTTACACAGAAGGAAAAAAGACCTGCAGTCTCTCTAGGAGAATTACAAGCCTGTGATGGCCCCCTCCCATTGCTGCAATTATCTCCAAATCACACCTGCCAAGCTGTAGGGAAGCATTCCCATGGTTTGTGGCTGAGAACAGAGTCAGGTAAACTGTTGTTTTAGTTGGATTAAAAATCCCCCATACCTCCACTTGTTTCAAAGAATGCTGTACTATAACTGTTTCTGCAGTACAAGAGACACTATCAGTATAAAAATCACATTATAAATTAGCTTTTTTTTTTTTTTTCCTTAACAAGCTTTAGGTTGAGATACCATTGAAAGACTTCAGCCTCAGAATGATTCTTACCATCATGGCTAAACTGAGATTCCTTTCCGCCTAGATTTGAGAATGTAGTTCCTCTGTTGAAGGAGGAGACTGGGATCTAGAGAAGGATCTGTAGAAGAATTTGTGCTCAATGAAGAACCTGCTCAGTTTGTAAGCAAGAAGTGTTTATAAAGAATGAAATTCCAAGGCCTAAATGTTTGGAGAGATAACTGAGTTATATCTCAGGAGCAGAATGGCACCTCTTTTACCTGGGATTCTCAGTTATGAATGTTAAACCTAGACTGTAAGTCATCTTTTTCCTGGAGGTTGCAAGAGCGCAGTCCTTTTCTTTACCTCACAAATTTGGCATTCTAACCTGTATCTTGAAAAAGATGGGTTGTAGAACCTGGGAGAAAAGTCTCCATCATCTTTGTGAAGTACCCTTATCACTGTTTTGTAAATGTATTCTTGCTCACTATAGTTTTATCTAGATATTTTTTAAAGTGATGGAGTCTGAACTGTGGGATCAAGCATTGAAATTTTTGTAGCAGATGATTTCTGACATTAAGACTCCAATTCTCTATGCCTGCAGTAAATTGCTGACAAGTCTTCCTGATAGTCTTTTAGAAGATGGAAAAATCAAATGTGCACAAATTATTTTAAAATAATAGAGTTTTAGATAAAGTAGTTTCCAAGATCGTTAACAGAAAATGTTTACTTTCTTGAAAGAAAATTGTGTTAATTGCGATTGCTCTCATTCATTGTGTCTGTCTGCCTTGGTAGATGCAAAGACAGTGAGAGGGGCAGTGCTGGATGCAAGCAGTCAAACTCAATACATGGGAGAAACAAAATGACAGCAGCTATTTGTGTGATTGACTTTCACGAGATCGTGCCATGTCCAAAGTTTGAATCTTTGCTGCAGAGTCCAGATGGTACCTTTATGGAGAGCCAGCACTTTGATCTTGAACATTGGCTCAGTGTTTCTAGAGATCTAGAGCTAAACTACTGGGTGAAAGTTTTGAGATTTGTGTCTGTGGTGACAAGATGGTCTAAAGCACTTTTGGAATCTGAGAGCTGACATGTAGACATAGAGACTATTTAGTTATTCGAAAGAAGAATTATCAGAGGGAGAGCAAAAGACAGGAGAGATTAAAGAACATTGAATTGCTCTTGAAAAAATATATTTAATCTCAGTTATTTTCAGTAAATTATCAAGACCCATTTTCATAGTAACATAATTATCTTCAATGCATTAATTTATTTTACAGTGGTATTATACATATTGCACTGTTCATACAGTATTAACCTAAATATAAATATTTGTGTTACTTGAATGTAGGGTGCCAGCAAATTTTAAAACCAGTCTTACGTTAGACATGATCTAATCATCTCTGTTATATTGATTGATACCTAAAAATGTGTTTGATTCTACCATTGAGCTCTTTCAGTGATTCATATCAGAAATGCTCAATAGAAGCTAGGTGACGTTAGTGGAAAAAATTCCTTTCTTCAGTTTTTGTGTTACCAAGTTAGTTTAAATAGAAAAGAACATCTAAGTCAGAGTAGGGGCTGGTCCTATAATTTTATCATTTATAATATCCTGCGTTGTTATCAGGCCTTATATAAGACTTTTTGGGTTGTTTGTTGTTTTGGGGTTTTTTTGGGGGGTGTCAAATTGCTGAAAAAAGTACACTTGGAAAATTGGTTATAATGTAGGGTAGAGAGAAGCACACCTGGCAGTGTCATCATAGCCCTTTTGGAAGCTGTCCCGAGAATGAAACATGTCCAGGACAACATCTGGAGCTAGGTGAAGAAATTCATCACAACCAAAGGTGAGAAAGCAGTTAAACAGTGTGAACAATCAGAATTCCAGTTTTCAGTCACTCGTCCTATTTTATTTGGCAGTGTAGATGTACCTAGTGAGCCTATGTCTGAGTTCCATTGTCTTTGGCATGGGGATTAAAGATGGGAAAGGTATGATAAAGGTAAAAGATGGTCTGTATGGGATCAGCCACTGACCCAGCTTTCCTGTCATGCTGTTTCTCCAAGGACATATGAAAATTCAGGGTTCAGAGTCTGCATAATCATGCCCCTTAGGTATAAGGCTTAGGGATATGTTTACAGTGCAAATTGCAATGTAGTGGAAAGAGAACTGATTTTGCTTTATGTGGGCTAGTTCAGGTACTTAAAGCCTTGCTGCAGCAGATGACAACCCTCTACAAACAATCATACTGGAAAAGAAAACAACTGGCAATGTGTTCCTGCAAGCTTTTATGCTTACTCTATTGCTTTGAACTGTAAGACAAGGTCTGGGCCAGATCTTCATTTATCTTTTCCTACATCATTCATCTTTCAACAAATCATAGTCAGTCACAGACAGGCTTTTACCAAGATATCTAGGGATTCTCTTTTTCCAGATAGTGTGGTCATAGCTGCTTTTTCAGCCAAAGGGCTAAACTAACTCTGTCATAATTTTTCTTTAAGGGAGAGAATGTAATGGTAGGATTGTAGAACTGGAGCAGGGGAAGACCTGTTATTCAAATACACTCCCCTCTGTTCTCCCTCTGCATGCTCACAAAAATCCGTGTTTTCCTCTTGAATCGATGCTTCATGCCCTTGTCCTTCATCTCTGGTCCTCCAGGTTTTCAAAATTTTCCCACCTGTTGCTTAAAACATAACATTTACACTTATTCCTTCCAGTGTGTGAACTCTTCATGGTGAAGCATGTCAGAATAAGCCATAGCTGTATTGCTTCTTTTTGTGGATACAACCTACTTGATATATATCCTCTGAAATGTATGTCTGTAGACTTATGGGAAAATTAATAAAACTGAAATTAAAACTGACAGCTTTGAAATGATATGCTACCCTTAGCATATGGACTACCTCACATGAGCACTTTACAGGATTTGTATCAGGATTATGGACAGTAACTCAATGGGGGATAACTTCTGAACTATATACCTAAATCTCATTTGACAGGTTTTGGATGCTGTATAATTCTTACAGTATTATAATGTCACGCCAGTGATGCTACAGTCATCATTAAGATAGTCCTTTCATTCTTAGTGCTAATTTTGTCTTATAATTGCTTTTGCAGTGAAATTTCATATGTCTTTTCTGAGTAGACAAATGAGCTTCCTTAAAAAAAAATTAAATGCTTCATTCTCCATCAAGATACATTTTGAAGATCCAGTTTCCTCAGAAATAGGCAGCTAGATCTGGAGAGAAAACAACAACAACGCTTTATGCTCTGAGCTTTTAAATACATACGAATGATTTACAGTATTAGCTTTGGCAGTGTTATAAAAAATAAGTTAGGATGTAAAGATGTGTGAACAGCATTAATTTTATTAGTATTCTGTATTAATTTACTTGCAGTATTGGTATACGTCAAGAATCTTGTGTCTTTGAGTGAGTGAAAGATTAGGACAGGTTTAATTGTACAAGACAGGGAGCAGACTCCTCTGCTGTCTTCTGTCATATCCAAATCCTAGACCAGTGTTTAAGACATTTTCTTGGAGTATGGAAATGATAACAATTTCACCTGGAATACTTGCCTACTGGTGAGCCTCGTTGGTATTTCCTGCAGCTGTTGCCACTTTGCGATCCTTGCCATTTACTGGTCTCCTCTTGGAAGTACCAGACTTATGAGGAAAGAGATGCTGCTTTTCAGTTTGAACAAAATGTGATATGTAAAATAAAATAAATATTTTTGCCTTGATAAGGAGAAAAAAAAATATTATTTTGAAGGGGTTTCATTGCTCTTTTTCTAGAAAATATTTACATCGGTTCTTTTTTTTTTTTTCGTAATTCTGGTGTCAAACTGTTAAACGACAACTAAATGTGCAGACTTAGTAGACATAGCTACTTGTAGATAACATACAGAAATCTGCTCAGATTAAACCAGTTGTAAGTGTGACCTAGTTTAGCCAGTATAATTCTGAAAAGTTACAGTGAAAATGAGGTGTACTAGAAAGTTCTGCTATTTAAACTCTTAATGGTGACTCAAAGGAGTGAGTGAGCAGCTGCCTGTCCCATACACTGGCTATGGTCAACCTGAGGAATCAGAGCCCTTCAGCCAAAGCAGCCACAGCCAGAAATGAGAGCAGGTAACTTCAAGTGAAGCAAAGATTGCTTACTGTGGAATTAAAGCACTGTCTTCCCTTCTGCACAGCTCTAAATATCTCTGCCAACTTAACCTCTCTGGTTATATTTATACAATCTTCCTAAAGAAATCAGGCGGAGTAAGGTGTAAGTACACCACTGGTTTGGTGTAAGGACAGTGGATGTCTTTGAGCTTCGCTAACTGTTTCTACCTCACATATAAGAGCTCTTTGCTGATAGGAGCCTTCATTTGTATTTGATTCTACTCATTCTGTAAATTGCACCAAGTGTGTTTGACAGTTACTTGTGCTCCACGCTTGTGCTTTAGGTAGAGGTTAGAACTAGCTTTGCAGGGCATAAGCTGTGCTTTGTACTGTTTGGAATATCTTTATTCCAGTGTGTACAACTCTGTGATTGTTACAATATTCTATAAACATGTTTTTGGTTTTTTGGAGACAGATTGTTGCTTTCAAAGACTGGCAATATCTGCTTTCAGGCTATATGCTTTTATGATTATGAAATAGAATTGGTTCTTCACTTCAGATGCAATAATTTTATGGTTAGTAAATATAAATATAGCTAGACAATCCATAGTTGATTTCAATAAACGTGAATTTCTTTATGTTGGTGAAATTCCAGATATTGCGCTGCATTAAAGTCCGAACCGATGATGAAGCTCAAGCAGGACTGGGCGAGTGTGCAGGAGAAGGAAAAGCAGCCTTCCTCAGGTCACGTGCAGTAGATGAAGAACCAGTTCATGGAAACTACATCCAAACTGTGCAAGTGTCTCGGCCAAGAAGAGACTAGGAGGTTCTGCACCACAGTGAATACTCTAGCTTTAGGTATATTCTCCCTTTCTGTTCAGAGCGATCTGAATAAGGAGTTTGAGTGAATTTTGGCTGCCTACAATGTAGTCTCTGCTAGTCCCGCAGGAATTCCCATTGATCATACATGTATGTATATAGTACATCTTATGTTCTAACCTCGTTTTATTTTGTTGTGGAAGTATATTTGAACATATGTGAAAAAAGTGCATTTTCAAATATATGGCTCATCACAAAATAGTGAAAGTGGCATATCGGGGGTTAAGGGAATGATGAGGCAAAAAACTGCAGTGCCAGCAGAACTCCCCAAAGGGTAAACAAAACTCTTAACTGTTGCAAACAATAAATTGTCAATACCTTGTAGAAGCAGTGGATAATGAAAAGTTATAATGCCTATAGTTAGTACCCTCTTTAAAAGAATTTACACAGGATATGAAATTAAATTCTGTGCACAGTTCTCTTAATTTGTCCTTAATTAAACAATACTCCATAAATGGTGCATTCAGTGACCAAATGTTCAGAGACAGCAAAATGGTGGGTCCCAAGCCATTAGGAATGAAATAAAGTTAGTCCCCTGAGAGCCTGCTAGAATCTGGTCTATCTAAGTGACAACTGATGGTTTAGGAAAGATAATTAACTTTGCAATTACAAACCGCAGCTTTCACCAATGCTGTTTCTTTCAGTATTCTCTTCTAAATGTTCTACTATTTTTACAGTGAGATAAAATGCTTTTTAAAAATGCTGAGTTCATAAGGATTCATTTTTCCTACACAAATAGAATTTGAATATTTTATTTTAAAGATTTCAGGTCAATAAGTATATGTGCAGTTATTTTATAAATTACAGAAGATAAATGTTATTTTTTTTATGACTGTCAAGATTTCTTTCTTTAAAGATAAAAGAGACACGCTGCATCAAACAAATTTGATTTTTTCCTTTGGTAGGAAATCCTGACCTAGCAAACCTAAATTAGGTTTGTTCTTTAGCCATGTAGATTGAAATTCTCTTTAGTATAGGGAACATCAGTTCTAACCTACTAATGTGCCTTCATATTGATAAAAAATACCTGCATCGAAGTGGGATTGCTAGTTGAATCCATATCTCTATACCCTTGATTATCTTTACCATAATGTCTCCTAGCATGTAAATTAGTGTATTTTCATGCTGGCATACGTGTCATGAAATCATCAAATACCGCAATATGCTCATACTTACATGTGCAAGTATCGGTGTTTTGATATAGTAGGGGATTATTAGCTTTGACAGTATAATATCATGTTCATTTATAGTGTTTTGTCGAGACTGTAGATGTCTGTGTACTGAACAGAGTTCCAGGTAGGTATGGACACAGTTAAGCAAGAAGACAGAAGCAGGACCTAAACTTCAGGAAAAATCTATTTGCGACTGTATTTGCTGTGATTTCACATATTGCAACATACTGTATAGCACTAGAACTGGCTTCAGAAAATCCCATCTTTAAGAGAGCAGACCAAGCTAATTTGGCATGCTACAAAGGACCGGTTCCATACGTTGATTTAGTAGCTGAAAGTCAAATTTAGACCCTGCCCTAAGCGTACCACCCCCCTTATCATCAGCTGCAGACTGATGCTGATGCCTGATGTCAGGCTCTGCTGTGGGAAGTGTAGGTTCTGGCACTCTGTTTGCTGGGATGTCCCATGGAAGTCTGCTGCTCTACTCAATTCCTCATTTTGCCTGTGCTTAGAGCAAGCTGATTTATCTCTCTATGCCACCATGATAAGCGATAAGGACATTTTTCTCACATCCTTTCCGTTTGAATTGGAAATTCATTGGAAAATTTCTTGCTGCACACATGTACGATCAAGGATGCAACACTCTCAGATGTCAGTCACAGACTCTGGATGCTCTGTAAGAACAAATTTTTTTAAATAACATACTTTCTGGTAAAGGTGCATTTCTGTGAATTGTGCTGTATATCTCCAATTACAGTGGTCACATCTGTACAACTTCACATTTGCCATTTATATGTAATTAACCTTAGAAAAGTAGGGAAAATATTGTGGTAATAGTTTGATATTTAATTATAGTACTTGTAAGTGGCAATTTTAAAGACTTTAACGACCAGCACTGTATACTAACATGTAAATTTGTAAATTGTCAGGGGGAAGAATGTTATTACTGATAACTCATATATATTCTGTTTCCTTAACTCATCTTCTTTCATGAATATGCTTTAAAATATTCAGCTGTCTTGTATGTCATTTTGTCCAACTTTGCCACGTGTGAAGTGATACACACATATGCTTCATCACAGATAATAGTTCCATCATATCAGAGGGCTTAGATTTTTAAGGTAGTCTGAAAACTTGTATGAAAGGAATTGTTGCCTTCAGAATGCCTGGTGTTGCCCTCACTGATGTTTATACGGGCCTCTGGATGTTGCATTGATATTTGCAGTTAGCATCTCTTTCCACTGCAATGTGATGCAATTCTCTAGAATACCACCTTTAGTGAGGGATGTAAAATTCTTGTTGATGAGCATCACACAAGCTGCAATGCTACTTCCCTGTCCTTGAGTGGTGGTATGTCTGAAGACAATACACAGAAGTAGAGAAGGACTACTGCAATACAGGAATTGGTAAAGACCCTTTATTTGAAAGTTCAGGAATGTTTGCATTTTTTCTTTATTTATTCATATAAAATGCATGTAATTATTGTCAAGCACTGTCTTTTTTTTTATATTTAGAAGCAACTTGAAAAATTACATGGTCTAAATTCAGCCCAGGTTAATAAAACATGGAAAAATTAATAGATCTTTGGAAAAATACAGCTCATACATCTGGATTCCTATAAAAAGATGGAAACTGATACTAATTTTTAAAAAGAATTAACGTTAGTTCTTGTCCATTCTTTTTGTGCAAAGACTTTCCAATGTGATTTAGTAGTTTTAATTCTAGATATTAGTTTGGACTGATGCTCCATATGGATTAAAAAACAGATAGTAAGAGATGGATTCAGGTTTTCAAAATCATCAAGTGATTTGAAAGAAAAGTGCTTCACAGTGTTAAGTCCCAACAATTTGATTTGGCTGTTATTGTGGAACCCTGGTATCCAACACTGAATTTCTTCAGAGAGGAAAACTTTATCTCCACCCTCTTTTATGATGTGTGATCCAAAATGCCAATCACTGAGAATGGAATACAATTATATTCACTAATATGTCTAAAATAGAAACTCTTGCTGTCAATATATACTCATTAGTACTGAGCTGCAAATGAATTCTGGAATTGTGCTCTTATTAATTAGGTGGCAGACTAGAAAACTTCCTTGCTTCTGTTTAGCCAGATGGAGGGACAGTGGGTGTAATGACCTATGTTGGGCCTTTCCCAGGGGATTTCTTTGGTGTTTCTTGGTGTCAGTATGGGTCCCTCTTCCATTTGCCATTTAAAATAAGCAGCCCCAAACTTACACAAGTGTGCACTCAAATTACATTCAGAAAAAGACATGGTAATTTTGTTTAGCTTTAAAATTAGTTATGCATCACATTCTTAAAACTCCAGAGGGACTTGGGCACACAGATGCAAGGCAGAATAGATATTTTAGGAGAAGGGAAGTGGGTCTGCTTTCTTTTCCTGTTGCACTATACTACATAGTCTGCCATGTTGTCCATCAACATACAAGGGTTTGGTTTTAAAACTCATGCTTTTTCTTGTCTTTTACTATTTTTTTGCCCTATGAGTTCTTTAAAATTCAAAGAGGCTTCAATGACTCAAAAATGGACTTTGGGGGGAGGGGAGGCGCAGGGGAAGTTGGTGATCAGCCACATGAAAAGTCCCTAATTCTCTAATTGACCCTGTATATTCTTAACAGCCATCAAGATACTTAAATGTGTATCTTCATTAAAGGGTATGAGTAATACCATACACTGAATGGAATTACTCATGGACTTTAAGTTTTAGATGTATCTAGTATCATCCTGCATAGTAGCCTACATAAGGAGATATTTGAAACAGTCAAAAGATATAGTGTCTTTTTTTTTTGTTGTTAAGATTTTCAGTAGATACTTCGGCTTTGTCAGTGTAAAAGTAATTCTTTGAAAGCTGGTAATTCATTTCAAATTAATAAGAAACAGGAAAAAACACCTCCAAAATATTACATAACATCAAGTTGTGAGTTTTCACGGGTACATTTCTGTATTTGAAATGAAGTTTTAAAATCTATGGCACTTGAGTTAATTGGAAAAAGATATTTTCTACTGTCTTTACGGATGACTTAATTTTCCACAAATAACTATTCTATGTAAGCTCCCAAATGGTGTTGGTTCTGCCAAGCAAAAACTAACACCAAAAGAATCAGGTGAGCACCCTCATTTCCCACTGTGTTTCTCTTCACCTCCCACTGTGCTACTTACTGCACAGACAAATATTGACAAGTGTTATTATTTATGTGGATCTAACAAATTTCTGTCTAAATGTACAAGAATGTGCAATTTTTGCTCTCTACAGAGGGAAATTTTTTGCAAAAAAAATCTGGATAATGATTTCAGATAACATAAAGGCTTATGATTTTTTTGAACAAACAAAATAAGAATATATTTAGTAACCTATTCTTAGTAGATCATTCATATAGCTTTACATGAACTTTATTACAGAAATTGTGACAATGTTTTGGATTTTGTGAGTCTAAAATCACACATGTAAATCATATGGTAGCTATATTGTGATACAAGACTTAAAAGCTTGCTATTGTGTAGTGACGTGTTTTCTCATTCTCAGCCAATGTCCTCAGCTTGCAGATAAGAAGATGTCTGATTTGCTTTTACTTTATTGTGAAAGTTTGTAATCTTCCCTCTGACCTGTCTCTTTCAGGAGATGCAAAGAGATTGGCCCAGCGAGTCAGTGATTTCCTTCCCCTCCTTTTGAAATAAAGGCTGAAAGGCAATGTGATTACAGTCCCTTGCAGGCCTGGGAACCCTATACCTGGAAGCAGGCGGGATCTGAGTATTTGAATTCAGAATAGACAGACAGAACTTATCACTGAAACAATTATAAAGGTCAGATCATATGCTACAGTATATCTGATCTCTGCATTACTGCACAATGGAATTAATTGCTCACATGTGACTGTCTGCCATAATACCACTGCTACTGTCCAAGAGAATCCCATTTTTTACTTTGTGTGCTAATGACAAAACCATTAAGGAAAAAAAAAATATGTTTCAGAAGTATACAGTGTGGTTCTAAGTGCAAAAAGAGAGCAGATGAGGAGTAAGCAAGATGCTATTTTTACATAATTCTTTTTCAGAAGACAGTTGTACTTCAAGCAGTTTTACAGGCATGGCTTAATGAGTGCCTGCCTGGGACCAGCCATATCAACTTTGAAGTCATCTGAAAGCTGAGGGGAGAGAGATTGGGTACTAGTCGTTGGACACTTTCAGAATAATGTAAAAGGGCATGACTCCCATGAGATCCATTTTTCAGATCCCTACATAGTAGGTCACTTTTTGAGGCTGACCCTTCTATCAGACAGAAACAGTGAATGTACCAGAGCTGTCATCTATCGTGTCTGCCCATCATGTTCAAAGCAGCATAAAATAAATTTCATTCTCCCATTTTCTTTCAAGCTTTTTACTTTTCTTCTATTCTTTTACCTCTTTTTTTAAGAAATATACAAAAATATGCCCTGGTGAACCGTTAAGTGCCAGAGAGTACTAGCTTTTTAGCGTTCTCTTTGTAAATTTTGCATCTGTTATCTTTTTTTGGTCTTTTTTAATCAAAAAGTGCTAATGAACCAATGTAAATATATGCAAGTTCTTATTTAACATTTAATGATATTTCAGTATTTTTAAATACTTATCAGTACAAGACTTCTGTGAGGACTTTAAATCCTTAACAGTGTCTGAAGGACCACTTTATCAGAATCTAAATAAATACATTAATATATTCTGCTGTGTGAAGTAGGTTCAAAATAATATGTACACAGTAGATAATGGAAACATGTTGACATTCTTAAGGTTATAAACACATTTGAAGTTTTCTTAATTGTAAAATTGAAGATTGTGAAGTACAATGTCCCTGAAAATCCTAGAACAGCATCTTTCTCATTTTACTAATTGCTGAAACACTTGAGATCTCAGTGTGATGTTTTCCCTCTGCACAAATGAGCAAGTGGAGGCCACAGAACCTCTTTAAAAAGGCAGATGTGTTAAATAATTAATTTATAAAGAAAATTAGTATGGGGACTAGAATATGGATATTATGACTTATCCAGGTGAGGTTTTGGTGGGTTGAAGTAGGGGTGCAATATTTTTTTTTCTTTTGTGCCAACAGGCACTTGTATAAAATCCTTCTTTCTTCTTGGCACAGTATATCCCAGTGCTGGGATCCATACTTCTGTGTGCTATGCTTGACGCTGTGAATGGCTTTGGCTCCTAAGGCTGCGTCTTCATCTTGTGCTTCTCTCTGGTTTTATGTAAGGGTGAGCCTCAGTTCTCTTCAGAAATCCCAAGTGATCCTTTTTGAACTTTTCTGATAAAGTGTTTACCTTCCCTATACTCATTCAAAATGCTCCATTTGCTTTATTTTTTTCCTATTCTTTTTCTCCAAGAAAAGGAACAAGAAACAATCTGCAACTTCTACAACAAAGCAAGGAACTATACCCATCACTGCCTGATAATCATAAAATATCAGGTGTTAATTTTGTCTTGCCCAGCAACAAGTCAACAAATAGGAAGAGGCATAACATAAAAATTTGCTTAGGAGGGAGTTACACTGCAATTAGGAGCTCTGTATGCAAGTCCTTTTTGTTAGAAATCAGAAGTGCAGGGTCATTCAGATCAAACTATAGCTGCTGAACACTCTGAACACATACGTTTGGCCCCCATAGCAGTGATTGTGATAAAACAATTCAGATAAAGTACTCAGAATATTTTTGGAGGAGACAGTCCAAGTGGCAAAGAGGGTAGCATCTGAACTGATCTCAGCCCTGACCACAGTCGTGTTTGTCAAGCCCTCTACCTATTGACATCTACTACTTCAGGATGGCTAATCACATTCGCAGACCCAGTGCTGATTTCTCTGCTGTCTGTTTTGAAACCTCCTACAGAAAAAATGGTAAGGGCATTCCATCTTGTGTCCTCATAGCAAGTTACAAGGAGTAAAAATATATCTAAGGCTGAAGAGAAGATGGAGGAAAAGTCACTAGAAACCATTGCCTTAAATAAAAATTCTCTGAATTGAGCAAAACAAGGTCTTTATTACTGATTCCCATGGGGACAAGTGAAAACCAGACACTCCATGTCACCTGAAGAGATACTTGTTCAGTACATAAACTTGCACTAGGACTGCTACAAGCTCCACGCAACTTCTCAGAGATCTCTTCAAGCACTGATGCCTTTCTCCTGTCAAACCATGACCACAAAGAAAGTGTCCTGGAATTCCCATTTAAACTTCAACCATACCTTGTAGCGTGTAGACACTTAGGGATACCCAGATTCATAGACAGCTATGCAGTAAGGAGTCTGGAAGGATCATGAAGTTTTTGAAGTATATCTTATTAATTTCATTCTGCAAAGCATGAAGTACTTTAATTTTTTGTTGTTGCTTTTACTTATATTTCAGAATTTTTTTTGCAGAATGATTTGGTGCAAAGTCCTCAACAATTTGAGTACATGAGATTCTTCTCTCAACTCCTCAATGACTCCCTTAATGATGAAAGTATCAAATACAGGCCAAGTACAAGAAAACACAAGTGCAGGTGATCTTAGGCTTTGTCATGACTATTTTAAAGAAACACATACCCTAAACCACAACAGAAATAGAAAGATTTAATTACGCTCTGTCTTACAAGTCATTGAATTGTTGTTGGAAACATGGAGAACCTGATGAAAAGTGGTCTTCTTATATGCCTAGTCTTATTCCAGATAATTTAAATGAGGGTTGAAGCAGCTTTATTAGTGTCATCTAGTTAGAGAAATTATAGAAAAAAAACCCAAACCTTTGCAATGACTAAAGATAAGAGAATATTTGTAATGCAAAATCCCAAACAAACTCGCTATTTTCAACTTTACAGTAGAAATTTAAAAAATTGGGATAGAAAATCTGCATATTTCTAGAAAACTCTTGTATTATCTATCATGTGTGCAGTTAAAACTCCAGCTGGAGATGATGATGATTCAGCCTATTGTGATTGAAATACATAAGAGGCTGGAAAGCTTTGTTCACAGCTGCCAGAGGGCTACCTGAAAAAGCGATGACGTATGATAATAAGGAATGGAGACACCACTCTTTGAACAGAAATTGCTTAACATTGCACTTTAGTCATTGTATTCGACAGTTTGAGGTAACTTTTTTCCAATAGCAGACAGGAAAAAAATGTTCAGCTTTAGATATCCCTAACCAGGTTTGCAAGGTTTATCTTATATAGGTAACATGGAGAGAATACATTGGAGGAGCTAAGCATTTTGAATATTTTTTAAAGAAGGTTGAGTATAATTAATTACCACAGTATTGCATGCATGAAGAAACAATTCTATTACATATTCTGTGAAATTTGAGACTATTTCCAAGGCTTTTCTTTTTGAAAGAAGTCATTTTTCTAGCATAGTAATCTGTGTGGAATATGGAGAATAAGGATAAATTTCAGGAGAGAACTTTGAGGAGGAACCTGACTGGAATGTTTTCTGTCATGGCATCTGTAAATAATCATTGTACTATTGTACTAAAAAACTTCTTGAATCTTTAAAGCCTGTATATATGAGACTTGAAATTTTCTACTGAGGAGATCTGTAGATGTGGAGTCCAAAGCCTGGGATCTATCTCCAGTTTTTCTGTTGACCTGAATTCTTACCTTATGCAGCGTGCTTGTAGCGCTATCCGTTTATCCACTCTTTGTCTGTTTATCCTATTTAGACTGTAAGTGCTTAAGAGATCCGGACAAGCTCTTACTGTGCCTTGTTAAAGTGCCACACTTAATGGAGCTATGATTTTTCTGAGAGTATCCAGGTTCTGTTGTTGTACAACTTGAGTAATATTGTTTTGGTGTGCTAAAATAAGATCATTATTAACATAATGGTTTATATTTAGAGTCCCTTTCATCTGAGGATCTCAAAGTACTTTACAAACATAAAATTAAGCCTCACAAAATCTCTCTATGACAGGTACAGATTAAACAGGACTCACTTTATCCATAACAAAAATGTTTCCTCTTTATGAAGGACAATGGCAGCAGTTCAACACCATAAAGGAAAAGTAACAACAGCCTACAGCAGAAATGCAATCATACTGCATCTATCCAAACCACACACGTCAGTGAATTTGATGGACAGGCACAAAAGACGCAACAAAAAATCATATGAAAATGCTTGCAAAACATTGAGTAACTATGAAAGCAGTAATCCTCAGAGTGATGTTTTACATTAAAGACGGTAACTCCTGTGCTGTATTGCTCACTGTGCCATGCTGTGTTATTAGTTCACCACTTAGATCAATTAAACTGAGATTCATCTCTTAATTTAGGAATCTTGAACTGCAAGGCTTCAGTGATTTCTCTGGCATTTTCTCTCTCCACAGTTACTTCTGCCACTCACTTGATGTCCATACTACATCTGGTGGCTACATCCAGATGCCTAAAAGTTCAAAGGTATTCCTCTTTCATCACTGTTTCACCCATCCCTGAGACTTTAAACATCTAACTTGGGCCCAGCTCTCATGTAGTGCATATTCTATTTTGCAGTTGTCTAAATCCTACCATGATTTTGCACTTTTAGCTTTGCCTGATTAACTCACTGTGACAAGGCAGAGCTGAATGTCCTGAGGTATCGGTGACATTCACTGATCTGCGTACAAGCGCAGCTCCAAATATATGTGGGCTGACTGAGTGAACAATCTGAGTAAAGAAAGACAGGAGATAATGACAGAAAGATTTTTCACAGGGTCTTTGAAGTAGATTAGTATGCAGCAGTTGGCCGCAAAGCTTAGAAAGGAACTGATGGTATATAGCAGGGGGACCTGGTGAGGAAAGGGACAAGATGAGCAGGGCAGTTGTTTTCTGGTGGCGAGGGGGAAGGAGAGCCAATGAAGGAAGTATGAGGAGGCAGGAAGGGGTGTGTGCAAGCTAGAGACATAACCTGGAAACAGCCGGAATGTTTGTTCTAATGCATTCCCATCCCACTTCCACTTAGGAGGAGATGAATGAGTGGAGCTTGGTGGAAATATTAACCTGTCTCTCTGTGCTTTATATTCTTACTCCTCACAGCTGAGCCCTGCATTGAATTCTCCAGGATGAACATCATAGCCATGCAGAGATCCTGTGACCTCTTCTAGGACATATCTGCTCCTCAGCATATTGTTAACATACAGTTTCACTTGAAGTGCATAGACCCATTGCCACAGTCATCCTGGTCACTTTCATTCAGCGCATAGACAGATTATTGCCTGGCATTAGCAGGCTGACAGAATCCAGGATCCTGGGAATGTTGCCTTTTGTGAATACATCAAAATCTTCATTAGTTTTCTAGCAAAATGCAATGCACTGTGAACACAATGTAACCCAAATTCTGAATGCCGTCCCTGTGACACTAGCGTGCACGTCTCAGCATCTAGTCTGTGAGAGATGTGTCAGATTCCAGTGCTCAGTCTGGGATGTGAATGTCTGGTCCCAATCTAACCACAGAGCCCTGTGGTTCTCTATAGGTAATTCCTGGTAGAGTTACCAGGTAACTGGTGAGCTGGCTGCTTGCTCAGTAAGCATGTTCAGTAAAGCTATCTTTTGCCAAACAAAGTCTTTTACTACCTGCCCCTCGGCATTAGGGACAAGTGCTACTTCTGGCCTGCTCTCTCCTATTCCTCTGTACTTAGGAGTCTAAGAAAATAAAAGTCCTCTTCTTGATTTTCCCTCTTCTGTCTTTCTTTTCTTCACAGGAATCATGTCTCTTCCCCTGTGCTTTCTTCCATACCTCTGGTGAGAAACTCACAGTTAAAACCCATGCTGTTCCTGCTTCATAACAGAGCAGACCTGTGGCATCTCAAAGCTGAAGTGTTGTTTTTTTCACCATTTCTGCTTGACACTGCTACTACCTGAAGTGTGATGAGATGAGGAGGGCAACTGTGACTGATGAAGAAATGCCTGCAGGAGGGTTTTGAAGATGAGGTGCACCTCTGGATGCAAGATTGGCTCCACATCTATCAGACAACTTTGCAGTGGGCAGCTAGTTGACCAGAGTAAAGAAATCACGGGTTGTGTAGGCAAGAGGCCCTCCAACAGATGGGATCATGTGAGACAGAGAATGGAGGTGAAGTGATTTGACCAGCAGGGAACTGATCCTGTGCAGTATAACTGTAGCAAGAAAAGCACTTTGTAGGAGGTTTATAATAATAAAAACATAAAGCAGGCAGAAGAATTAGGTCTACCTCTTTCCTTCCTCTCAGGACTGATGACTGTCTCCAGTGTGCAGGAACACTGCAGCGTGAGAAGCAAAGTAATCAGGAGAGCCCTGGTTGGAGCTTTAGTTATGGCTCTAGTGACAGCCTTGAGAATATGAAACTCACTATGTCTCATAAGAATAATGAATTGAATGCCAAACTGTGTTCATTGTTCATCAGCCTCTGAAACTGTGGTAATAGTTGGAGAAGGACATTGAGATGGGCTACATCACTTGCAATGTGGGCCTAGATACCTAGGGTGTATTTTACTGATTATCTGGAGGAGACAGTCATGTCTCTTGAGTAGTTACATCCTGAACCATTTGTGTGTGCCTAGGAAATGTTTACTGAAAAATTAATTAGGGTAACATAGCTGTCTTCTTGTCACACTTCTGTTTTTTCCTATAGGCTCTGACTGCAAAATAGTAACTTGAATACTTGAGTACCAGTGGCTGTTCTCTGCTACTGAGGGTGAGTAGCATGAAAGTGCTTCAGTCTTACTATTCAATGCTCTTATCCTTCAAAACAGGGTGGCTGCATGAGAACTTCTACCTGGGAGCGTTACCTGGCTTTTGCTAACTTTCCAAACGCACCAGGGAATTCTAGCTGGATCAAAGGACATGGTATCTTTAGGAGACAGTGCTTTCTGCATCAGCCGAGTTGTGCAGATCTTTGTCTCCCACATTCCTGATACAAAATTTCTTTAAGATGGGAAAAACCCCAAAATGATGATGAAAACATTTATCTGAGATTTTAGGTACTTTTTTGAAACATATATAGATATATAAGGTAAGCAACCTGAAAAGTAGCAGTATATTCAACAATTTTATCTTTAAGCTGGGATCAGTCTACTGTAGTTTGACTAATCACCATGCATTTGCTGATTCACAGGATGTGTTCATGTGTATGTTCTTTAAATATAGAAGTACATGATCTTTTCATAAACAATGAGACATTCACATCTTTGGTATGGTACTGTAGGCAAATATTACAGCATTTTAAACTGAAACGCAATAAGAAGTTGCATAACTTGCAAAGGTCATGTAGCAAGTCAGTGCCATAGTTAATTATTGGAATATTTTTCTAACTGTACTTTCTGCTGTTTCTGTTAGCTGCTACCCATACAAACTTCTCCCTTACCATAGTGCATTCAAGCTTGTAGGCATAATATGTTCATTTTCTAACATATTTGCCTGCTAAATCTGATTTTGCTTCTCTTCCATCAAATACTCATTGCAGTTCTTGTTACTGAGTCTGACACTGGGGATATCTGGCAATCAGCTTACACATTCATTGGTTTGCATAAGGGGAGGAGACAGGACTGCAGAGTGGCAGCAAGTATGCAAACAACTCATTTCACATTAGTTCCCCCAGGTAAGAGATTCTTTCAAAGGAGATCATTGAATTTACCTGTTTCGTATTTCAGCCACCATTGTCTGATACCCAATTGCACATAAAGCATCTGGTGTAAGCAAAACTAATTTGGATCTTCTTTTGTAAAATGTTAGCTGGATTAAGGGATCAGGTAGCCTCTTTCCTTACAAGAATCACTAGAGGGAACCATACTGTGGAAAAGATAAAATAATTAGGACAGCAGAAAACAGGCAGTGTGCATCTCAACTGCAACTGTTCCTGTGTAAACTCAGCCTATAAAATTATATTAGTTTGCTTATCAAGCAAGCTTCTTTTCAAATTTAATAGC
This sequence comes from Grus americana, assembly GCF_028858705.1. Taxonomy (NCBI): domain Eukaryota; kingdom Metazoa; phylum Chordata; class Aves; order Gruiformes; family Gruidae; genus Grus; species Grus americana. The sequence goes on along the minus strand of NC_072853.1, from coordinate 129,214,164 downwards.
TACCTATATTACACTGACTGTATCGACACCTGTGACTGTTATATCCTAGATGTTTTCCAGCTCTTACGAGCTTGAGTTCTTATCACATAGGCAAAAAGATTAATATTCCAAAGCCAGTTTAGTGTTTGAAGACATTTTTGGGGGAAAAGGCAACATAAAGTAATACTAGACTTCATCAAATGCAGTATTTCATGCTCACATTTGTAGTAGAATAAACACTATAAAAGTTACTAAAGTAAAGCAGCTGGCCAAAGTCTGAAACATATTGCAAATATTCCTAGGACCTACTGTAATCCAGATAATTAATAGTAAGCCACAGGAACATACAGAAGTGTTAGATATTTTAAAATGCATTTATATATGAGTAATCTTCAGAAAAATTCATGTCATTCTCAGAAAACAATATCTCCTTGCTTGGGTCAAAAAATTAAAGTGTTAGAAACAGTTCTAAAAGAAACAGAAAGCAAAAAAGAAAGACCGTTTTTTATAATGCAAATACATATTATGTATGCACCTTGGACAGTCCAAACAACACAAGAAAAGCCCAAACTCAGAAGTGAGCTGAAGAGGTACAGAGGTGCAACAGAATGGCTACGGGTATGAGGTGGCTTTTGTTTGGTGAGATACTAGGTTGGGCCTCTTCAGCTTGGAAAAGTGGCACCTGTGGCGGGATAGTAATATGGATGGCATTGAAAAAGTTGAATATTGAAAAGACATTCATTACTTTTCGTAACACAAGAACTTTGCAGCACTTAATGAATTTATCATCTTGCAAGTTTGAAACAAGCCTTAGAAGTACTTCTTCAGACAGTATGCAATCAAACTGGAGAACCCATTGTTATTGGCAGCAGATTATTTTAAAGAAGGGAATCTCTTGTCCTGTTTTGTAGATTTTCCTTCAAAGAATCTATAACTGGACACTTGGCTAAATGGACTTTTGCCCTGACCTGTCATGGCTTGATCATCTGCCTAAGGCAGTTAGCATATTTTTATCTGTGATCACCTGATTCTACTGAAATCTACTGTGAATTTTTAAAAATGAGATAAATGCTTTTGCACGTTGGTAGCTATTAACTGAAATACCACATCACGCACAGTTATTTGTGTTTAGTTTGTATGCTTTTCAGGAGATTTGTGAGGTTTTTTCCCCTGCATGGTCAGAATGTACCTAGCATGTTTTCAGTCTCATCTCAATATTAACACTGAGAAAATCAAACGTAAAAAAAAATAGAAATTGTTGCCTTGGAAAGGCTAATCCTTATTCCTGTATAACTAAGGTTCATTCTAAGAAAACCACAAAATGTTTTCATCACAGTCAGACAACACAGCACATTATTACTAAATTAGTTTAGGGGTTTCTAAAAATTTTGGCCCGTTATGTTTTGATACCCTGTAGCGCTTTGCACATCTGCAAAATGTGGTCTAAATGTTAGTGATCTTCTGACACTGTCTGTTCCTAACAATTCTGGGAAAAGAATAAACAGACATTAAGGAGTCTCTCATCCGTCTACGTCATATTCATCCCAGAAATGCTCTGCCTTTTCTTACTGTATGGTATACTATATTATTTCCTTTATAGTTCTGCAATATTATAAATAAACTTGTCTCAGTGTTTCTGTTATAACCCTTTACACTCAATAGCTTTGTGGTTAACTTAAAATTTACCTCAGTCAGCAAGACAACAAAGTAACCATTTTAAATATTCTTCCTATTCTTTATGAACATGAAACAAAATTAGTACTTACAGAAACAAATGCTAACACAGTATTACAAAGGACAGTTAATCTTTCTGCCCAGCCTTCAGAGTTCCCTGTGGGCTCAGTTCCCACCAGTGCTCTGAACTTGCAAGCAGAAAAAACCCCGACTGACTGCTCTCTTTGTTCCCTTGCCCTTTCAGGGAAGAGTCGTTCCCTGGTTTTAAATGTTCATTTAAACACTTGATTTCTGAGTAAACGTGTGGCAGTCCTATGTGCCAACTTTGAACATTTCTTACTTAGAAGTATTCTATAGAGTTAATAAATAAGTAAAAACAGTGGAAAAGACACTTCTGCATTTTTACTTTGATTCTCAAAGAGAATAAGAACAAATCTAGCAAGCGAAGCTCACAGGATTACCCTGGTGATAATAAAATAAAGGTGCGTTTCAGAACTGATAGTATACTAGTCACAGTATATTAAATGTTCAGACTCCTCTGAGGAAGAATTATGTTTTTTGCATGGGTAAGCTTACTAGACCTTTCCAGTGTTTTTATTAATGCTGCGTTTGTGTATGGATACAGAGGATAGAGTGAAGAAGCAAGCTGTGGAAACGTATTAATTGATTTTTATATTTGAGATTTTTCTTCAGTCATCTGAAGCGTCAAGGACCTGTTCTGAGGATAAGCGGCCTCAAAACATGGATGCTCTGAACAACTTGGAGAAGTACTGCAATAACTTCTGTTTACCACACGGTGGTATAAAACTGTAGCTGTGTGTTCAGGACCAGTAAATTCTACCACTAAATGATCCATGTTCCTAAGCTGGATGTCGGTCTCATGGTGCTTTGCCGTGCTGTATCTCCTTGTTATCAGTGTGGCTGTTCTGCAAAACCAGGTCGCTCCTTCATAGCGGAGAAGCAATTGCATGCTATAAGGCATCGTTTTCCACACATAACAGGCTTTGAGCAGTATAGCTTTTCCCTGTAGCCCTGTGAGAGGACTCTCTGGCAGACCGCTCACAAAGAACAGTTAGATTTGGATCTGGATGAGTTTACCTGGTGTAAGAAATGACTGTTGCTGAATAATGCCACTAGTCAAGGAGCTAAAATGTGAGACTTAGAATTGTGTTGAACTTATTCCATAGAAGATTCAGAAAGCCTTTTGTGTAGCTAGGGTTCTAGCAAGAGACGCCTGACAGTAAAGGTGGTATAAAGGTAACATAGCCTCTCTAAATCACCACAAATATATCCCCCTGAATTGGTGTATCTTGAATTTTGACTTTTACTTTTTTCCCCTGTCAGAATCTAGTCCCACATCCTCTGCAGCTGCAGAAGAATTCAAATAGGCTTTTTTATTTACATCTTCTGTCATATATAACAGCTGTAGATAGTTAGAGTAACACACCTGTTATGGCCCAGATAAATCTAGTGCGTTTTTGATTCATGTCTGTCTGGATTGGTTTTGGTGAGTGTTTGTGTGAGAAATGCATTTGTGGTGGAGTTAAAAGAGTAAATGCAGAAATCTTAAGTGTGAAGATGTTGATTACAGCATGGTGTTTTGCTGAAATGAGGTTGTATGTAGACTTCTGTATTTCTGCTGTTGGACCATCTCTGGTCAAGGAAAGCAGAAAAAAAAATAATTCTAAATACAAAATTCTCAATAAAAATTGGAAGCTATATTTCCTAGGCTGAAAAGTAACCAATTACATCAGAGATGCTCCTTCCTTCCACCATCATCTACTTTGCCATAGTTGTCATAGGTTGTTTAACCTTTTGATGATAAATCATTTTATACTGTGCCTCACATGAGTATTAGCTGTTCGGTTGGGATTGGTTGTTTTGAAGAATGCTAAGGTGAAATCCACCTTCAGGAACTATTCCTGGAGAGAGAAATTTCTTAATTTAAAATAAATAATAAACAGCACTTGTATTGAAAATTCCTATCAAAGTCACCCAGAGAAAAGGAATAAGGATTTTTTTTTAATAAACTACTAAGAAATACTAGCAAATAATTTCTTACGTTTGCATAAAGGGATAAAAAATTGTATTGATACAATAATGTCTTAATCTTCTGAAACAATTTTATTAAACATGCAATGAAGACTTTAATATAGGCTTTGTTAACATTCTCATTCATATTTTAGCTTCCACTAAAATTTAAAATTGGTTTCCAGATCTGTCTTTCTTTCTAAAGAGAAAAAAGATGACTATACAGATTTCACGGTTCAAAGGGGACAGTGACAGAGCAACCTTTCAGTATTCTGTTAAAATCTTTATAAAAAAAAGTCCTATTTTCATTATGACTTTCTATGTATTGTTTTAATATTACTCTTTAGCCTGTAAATTCACCCACATTTCTGGGTACTGTAGGGTACAAAATGACTGGCTACAAAATGTTTTTTTGCGGAGACAGAAATCTGTGATCTCAGCAAAATGTGGGACTAAGAAAATACGTCAGGAACTTCAGGGAATGTGAAACTATGACTGGCAAGCCGTCGTTGAATAATGTCTTTAAGCAAACTGTATGTACCAAGGCAAATATATGAAGCAATAGCCACCATTGAAGTTATCGATCTTAGTTCTTAGAAGCCCAAGTTTAAGAGAGGGAAGAAGAAAGTTTTCTGATAACAAGCGCACTGCCCCACAGTGGCTGATATATCTTGTTCACCACTAAGCGAACGATGCTTTTTATTGTCATTTCCCTTTCCTCAGTCATGTAGCAAGCCAAGACAGACCACAGGAAGTAGTTTCTCAGTAAAGAAAGCTACAGCCATAAGCACTCTGTCTTGTTTTGTAGCCTTCCTTACCTGATGCTGCATCTGACTTTTTCCATAAAATAAGGAAATGAAATTTTTCCTTTCACTTAAGCTTCTTTCAAGTTATTTGTTTTCTTGTGTTCTTTTCTTCCATGCATTCCTATTGATCTCTCTAACTGGACTCCTGATTGCCTTCCTTTTTCTTCCCAACAGGAATATAGAAATCAGCTGACATGGAATGTGGAAAAGGAGGCAGATAAAATGCCATCATTTGGTTCGGATCCTTGTCAAGGCTCAGAGACCCTCCTTTTCTTACATTGTCATAGTCTTCTTGAATGACTGTGGAAGTCCCCCTAATTTATCTGTACGGTGTGAGTAGTTATACTTCTTTTATAGCTCAGGGATACTGTGCAGATAAATGCAGTGAAGATTGTGAAGTATCATGATACTATCTCCTAAAAGAGAATCTGGGTGAATTTCTGAGAAAGATAGAGAAAAAAAATGGAATTGACTCATAAATTATATTATTTTTAGAGATCGCTGTTGTGTATCTCAAATGAAGGTGGAATATACTGGAAATGTACCAAAAGGGTCTTCACAGGACCCTTGACTCAATACTTCAGTATTAAGTTTATGGGTGAAAACACATCAAAACATGTTCAAAATTGGAACAGGTTGCCCAAAGAACTTGTGGAGCTTCTATTCTTGGAGATATTCAAACCCAAGCTTTGAGCAGAAGCTTGTACTAGAGGATCTCCAGATATGTTTGCATGATTTGCAACCATGTTTTGGTGATTCTGTTTTCAATAATTAGTTATGATGCTTACTTGTGCTTACTTAGAAGACTTATAGAAAGTGATTTAGAACATGTCTAAGCTTTATATAAAACTTCTATGTTTGCACAGGTGTTTAACTTCAGCCAAGTAATGAATCTGGTTGATTCAGCTGAAAGTACTAACAATATATTTACTAGGAAACACACAACAGTTGCTGCTAAACATAACTCCATTGTTGCAAGCATACCATTTCAGTGTCTTTCTCACACTAAAGTGTGTCAAAGGCCCAAGGCATTGGGTGATGCTTGCACATGCCTAGAACACAAAGACATTGGTGAGCATGGCCAAAAGTACAGCCTTCACTTTCAAAAAAACAAAAAACAAAACAAAACCAACCAAACAAAAAACCAGAAATAGTGATTGGCACAGGTTCCTCCCACCTCTTAGATGATTTTCTGGTGGATAGATTCTCATCCAAGAAGTGCAGACACCCGCCTGAGTCATGGTTTCGGGTAGAGCACAGGAACAGAAAATTTGCTGGACTTCAACTGTCACAATTTTTACAGCCTGGCTTAGCTGTTTCCTCATTCACTGTGTTAGTTACTGTAAATCTCATTCTTAGGCACTCATGTCTAGTCAGCTAAGGAATAGGAAGTGTGAATGATTGAATTAGTTCATCAATGTCAAAGGCCTTTGCCTCGCCTATAAGTAAAAGTTTGAGCTGTTTGTTCAATCTCAGCTTTAGTATTTCCACAGTCCTGAAAACTTAGTTCATATAACACAATTTTTGCCAAAGTCAGGTTTAATGGTCCATACTCACAAAGAGCTAACGCTCCTAGAAGTGGTGTACAGTTCTTAGGAAAGAAAGTCTTCCTGAGCTTTTGGCTAAAATAACCTGAATGCCCATTAGAGATAACATACACCCACTGATCAAACATTGTCAGTAAACAATTTCCACAAACATACCAGACTTCTTTCTTTCTTTCTGTACCAATACTTGTATATGTTCATGCCAGTACTTCTGAAGCCACCTTTTTACCACAATATGCACCTTTTACTGGGGGATTATATCTTGCCTTGCAAGATGACAGCTTTTCATTACTTTACTTTTCAGACATGGTTCATTCGATTATTCAAGAATACAGACTAGATCTGTGTCCTGGTTTCAGCTGAGATGAAGTTAATTTTCTAGTAGCCAGTATAGTGCTGTGTTTTGGATTTCGTATGAGAATAATGTTGATAATACACTGATGTTTTCAGTTGTTGGTAGGTAGTTTTACTGTCTGCTCTTAAATCAAGGACTTTTCAGCTTCCCACGCCCTACCAGGTGCACAAGAAGCTGGGAGAGCAAAGCCAGGACAGCTGGCCCAGACTGGCCAAAAGGATGTTCCCTGCCATATAACGACATGCTCTGTGTATAACTGGGGAAGCTAGCTGGGAGACAGGATCGCTGCTCAGAAGCAGACTGGTCATCGGGTTGGTTTTTTCCCTTTTGCATGTGGTGAGCAATTGCATTTGTACATCACTCGTATTATTGTTATTATTGTCATTATTGCCATTATTACTAGTATCACTATTATTCTCTTCGTTATCTTATTAAACTGTCTTTATCTCAACCTACAAGTTGGGTTTTTTTCCCCATTCTGCTCTCCATCACCTTGGGGACGGGGAAGGAGGGATAAGCAAGCAGCTGCATGGTGCTTAGTTACTGGCTGGGGTTAAACCACGACAATCTGTTTCCCTGCTCTTGCTTTATACTTTTAAGCAGGATGTCATTTCAAGGAAATGCCTCTTCTTCAGGCTTGATATTTCTAGGAACAGTAGTTCACCATGAATATGAAGATATACACACATGCAGGAGACAAGAAAAAGAGGATATAAGGTATAGCTGGGAGGAGACTTGAGATATTATAGAACGCAAATGTTTGCACTGAGGCAACATCAAGTTTCCAAGTCACTGCCATAACAGAGCAGACATTGCTCAGTAACTGCTTCAAGCTAGGCATACAAATAAATGGTTTTTTTGGTGTTTCAGATCAGAGAAAGGTTCTTTAGCTGAAATGCATAATGGATTTTTGATGATAACAATGTTGTTACCATCTACATATTTCTCAGTGTTGCCTTATTTCTTAATTTGCTAAATCTGTAACTCAGTTTAGAAAAGGTAAGAATTACTGAATGTCCAATAAGGACATCCTTTGCCCTATTCACATCAAAAAGAAGTAGAAGCATGAAAAAAAATGTTCTAAGCAACTATTGTAAGCTTTGGGAATACAGGACTGATTGTTCTTAATTGTTCCTCTTCTCGCCTTCTGTCTAATCTATTTTTCAAAGTCCAGACTACTATCATTTTCACTATAGATCTTCAGAAGCTACTGCCTTTATTTTAATAACTCAAAGCATATATTTAAAAAAAAAAAATTAACATGAGCATTATTCTGAGGTGCAAAAATCATTCATTGTAAAGCGAACTATCAGGAGTATGTGATTTTTATTTGCTGTTTCTAATGGCCTCAGTTCTTGTCAGACAGAGTACGTCTGGAAGTAATGGGGAAATGTAAATACTCGCGTTCAATTTTATGTTGCTTGTAGAATCATGTCTGCCATAGCTGACCTATTTTGTTTTGTTTCTAGTCATTCTTTACTAGTATGGCAACCCCTGAAAATGTATCTGTTCCAGGAAGTGAGGTTGAAGAAACTGTAGCTGGCTGTCTTTTGTAGTCAGTAATGCCACAATATACTGTTACAAAATCTGGTTTGGCTAGAAATACTGAGCTTTGGGAGAAAAGCCTGAAATGTGAAACTTCATTCTTAATACCTATGTAAGCATAGAAGTTTTAGATAAATATTAGACACATTCTAAATCCCTTTGTGAATAAATGAGGGTGTAAATCTTCTAAGCAAGCATGAGTAAGCATCATAACTAATTAATTGAAAACAGGATCACAGAAACACAGAATCGCAGAGGTTGTGAAGGGCATTTGGAGACCCTCTAGTACAAGCCTCTGCTCTAAGTAGGGTCAGCTACAGCAGGCTGTTCAGGACCATGTCTGGTTGGGTTTGAATATCTCCATGGACAGAGGTTCCACAACTTTTCTGGGCAACCTGTTCCAGTGCTTGATCACACTCACAGTAAAAAAGTTTTTTCTTATATTGAAATGCAATTTCCTGTATTTCAATTTATGCCTGTTGCTTCTCATTCTTTCATGGGGCACTACTGAGAAGGCCACTGTTGTGCCTTCATCTTTTTTACTCCCTCCCATCAGGTATTTATATATATTGATAAGATCCACCTGAACCTTCTCCAGACTAAACAATTCCAGCTATCTCAGCCTCTGCTTGTACATCATATGCTTCAAGCCCTTCATCACCTTTGTGACCTTTCATTTGACTCTCTCCAGTATGTCCATATCTCCCTGGCACTGAGGATCCCAGGCCTGGATCCAGCACTGCAGATATGACCTCGCCAGTGTTATGTAGAGGGGACAGATCACCTCTCTCAACCTGCTGGAAATGTTCTTTCTTATGCAGCTCAAGATGCTGTTGGCCACATTGCTGGCACATGTTCAACTTGTTGTTCACCATGACTCACCAGTTCTCTTTTGCAAAACTGCTTTCCAGTTGACCCCCAGTGTGTATTGCATGGAGTTATTCATCCCTAGGTGCAAGACATTTCATTTCCTTCTCCTGAAATTAATGAGATTTCTGTTTGCCTATTTCTTCAGCCTGTCACAGTCCCTCAGAACGGCAGCACAGCCATCTGGTCTATCAACCACTCTTCCCAGTTTTCTATCATCTGCAAACTTGCTGAGGGTGCACTCTGCCCCATCATCCAGGTCATTAATGAAGATGTTAAACAGCATTGGCCTGAGTATTGACTGACCCCTTGGGTACACCACTACTGACTGGCCTCCAGCCTGATTTGTGCCAGACGATGACAACCCTCTGAGCTCAGCCACTTGTCAGCTCACTTCACTATCCTTTTATCTAGTTTGTATTTCATCAGTTTGTCTATGAAGATGCTATTATAGGAGACAGTGTTGAATGCTTTGCTAAAGTGAAGATAAACATCACTGCTTTTCCCTCCTTCACCAAGCGAGTCGTCTCATTGTGGAAGACTATCAGGTTAGTCAGATGTGATTTCCCCTTCATAAATCCATGCTGACTACTCCCAATCATCTTCTTGTCCTTAATGTTTTTGGGATTCCAGGAGATTTTGCTCCATCACCTTCCCAAGGATCCAGGTGAAGCTGACTGGCTCATAGTTCCCTCAATCACCCTTCTTGCACTTCTTGGCGACAGGAGTGACATTTGCTTTCTTCCAGTCCTCAGGAATCTTCCTCGGTTGCCTTGACCTTTCAAAGATAATCAAGAGTGCACTTGGAATGATATCTGCCAGCTCCCCCAGCACTCATGGACACATCACATCATATACCATGGACATGTGTACATCCAATTTGTTTAAATGTTCCCTAACCTGAACTTCCTCTGCCTTGCTCTAGACTTCTCTCCCCATTGGTCATGGAGGCCTGAAATTCCTGAAGATGTATCATACTGGTAAAGCATTTTCAGGCTTTTCCACACACTTGTCACCACATTCCCTGCCTCATTCAGCAGTGGGCCCATGTTTTCCCTAGTCTTCTTTTTCCTGCTGATATACCTGTAGTAGATTTTCTTCTTGCCCTACACATCCTTCTTCAGATTCAACTTCACCAGGGCTTTGGTTTTCCTAACCCTGTTGCTGGACACTCAATGTCTCTGTATTCCCCCTGGGTCACCTGACCCTGCTTCCACCTCTTGTATGCTTTCTTTTTATTTTGGAGGTCCTTGTTCATCCATTCAGGTCTTCTGTCCCCTTTGCTTGACTTCCTGCATATAGATATGGAACCTTCTTGAGCTTAGGGGAGGAGATGCTTGAAAATCAACAAGCTCTCCTGGATCCCTCTTCTCTCCAAGACCATATCTCATGGGATTCTTCCAAGCCGATATGTAAATGGGCCAAAATCTGCCCTCCTGACATCCAGGGTTGTGATCCTGTTTGCCTTGCTCCTTCCTCTCAGGATGCTGAACTCCACCATCTCATTGTCACTGCAGCCAAGGCTGTCCCAGACCTTCACACCCCTGATGAGTTCTCTGTGTTTATAAGAATCAGGTCTAGCAGAACATCTCTTATACTTAGCTCCTCAATCCCCTCTGTTAGGAAGCTATCATTAATGCACTCCAGAACCCTCTCGGATTGCTTGTGCTCTGCTGTGTTGCCCCTGCAGCAGATATCAGGGTGGTTAAATTTCCAAATGAGGATCAAGACATGTGAAGATGAGGCTTCTACCAGTTGTCTTAAGAAGGTCTCATCTACTTCTTCCTGACCAGGTGGTCTGTACAGACACTGACCACAATGTTGCCTGTATTGGTCTGCCCACTAAGGAGAGGAGCAGAGCAGCTGGGGACACTGGGCTTGTCTAGTTTAGAGAAAAAGGGAGACTGACCATCTGTGTAAGCACTGCTCAACTATAACAAAAACATCTCTATATTATCAACACCGTTTTCAGCACAAATCCAAAACTTAGCCCCATACTAGCTACTATGAAGAAAATTAACTCTATCTCAGATGAAATAAGGAAAAATACCCATACATTTCCTTGTCAATTTTTTTTCTTGTACTCATTTTTAGAAATGCCTGAGCTGTTTGCCTTGGAAAAACACAATAAAAAAGCATGAGAACAAGAGTAGTCCATCAGACGGAAGGTCCATCTGCCCCAATACTCTGTCTCCAAAGCGGCTGACCATAAACATCTAAAGGAGAGTGTACGAGCAGTGCAGGTCTACATCTGTCAGGGTCCTGGAGGTGCTAACAAGCTTCAATGGCTGGGACCAGCCTCCTCTGGGACCCTTACCTTTTCTTTTCTTTTCTTTTCTTTTCTTTTCTTTTCTTTTCTTTTCTTTTCTTTTCTTTTCTTTTCTTTTCTTTTCTTTTCTTTTCTTTTTTCTTTTCTACTCTACTCTACTCTACTCTACTCTACTCTACTCTAACTCTACTCTAACTCTACTCTATTCAAATTCTTGCACTCACAATGAGTCAAATAGTGATAAGACTGTTATTTGTCTGAAATGCCAGGGGTTTTTTAGCTCCAAAAACACTTCCAAGGACACATAACACAAAGGTTACAAGTGCAAACAGGATTTTATTTTATTTTATTTTATTTTATTTTATTTTATTTTATTTTAATATATTTTTTTTTTCTGAATCTGTTTCAGAGCTGATGCTCACAAGAATTAACACAATGTGTGTGTGTAGCCAGGAGCAGGCTGATGCATTCTTCAGCTGATCTTGAAAAATCACCCTTTGTAGCCTGGCAAAGGCAAGTCACAAGTCAAGAGCTACAAAAAGCAGCCGCAGGAACACAAGCCAAGCAGTCCCTGCTTCCTGACGAGTGAGAACGTGAAGAATGAGAATCAGGATCAACCACATACAAAAGAAGAAGAGGTGGTGTGTGGTACTGTGCAGTATTTTCCGAGCTATGACATGTATCAATGACAAGCATACTTTTGCCTTCAGAACTTGCGCCACTGTATGAGAAGTGCTCTTGTTCCTGCCCTGCGCTTGTATTGCATGCAGGGACAGCTGGAAAGTGGCAGCTCCTGGTGGTGCAGCAAGCCTGGAGCCCTTCCAAACACAGGCTGTTTTGCCCAAGCCAGAAGCCCTGGGGAAACGGAGCCAAGAGAAGAGCAGAGCTCGCTCCCGCTACAAACTTGCATGGGTAAAGAGCCAGAGCGAGCTGGGGCACATGTGACGCCTTGATGGTGCAAGAACAGCTGGCAAGAACCTCCCCAAAATGGACCAGAGGAGCCCTGACAAGGGGCTGTGCTCAGTGCTATGGAGGAAAAGATGAAACCCCTGGGGACAGGTGCCAGCCTGCCCTGGAAATGTTTCCTCCCCCCAGATGCGGGGCACAAGGGCCACCTTTGTGAAGTGTGAGCAGCAGGCACCCGGCCAAAATGGCCCAAAGGAGCCCTGGCAAGGGGCTGTGCTCAATGCTGCAGGGGAAGGTAAAAAACCCCGGGGACTGTTGCCAACTCACCCCGGGGAAAAAGCCTTCCCCATCCCTGGCTACAGGGCATGACAGGCCATCTTCATGGTGCATGAGCAGCAGGAAGTAACCAAGCCAAAATGGAGCAGAGGAGCCCTGACAAGTGGTCCTGCTCAGTGCTGCAGAGGAAGGCAAAAAACCCCCGGGGACCAGTGCCAATCCACCCCGGGGGAAAATTCCTTCCTGACCCCAGCAGTGCTGGCGATCGGCTGTTCCCTGAGCATGTGAGCAAGACCGGCCTCCTCCTCCCATGGGCTGGTTATGCCTCCCAGGGACACCAGCACTGCTCACTCCCTTTTCTCATTCAACCTGGAGCCATCTCAGGGGCTTCTAAGAGTAGCAAAATGCCCCCGGCCTGATCGACCTTGGGGGCAAGAACCCTTTCTGTGCCTGGCAGGACACCAGTGGGTGCTCCAAAGCACTGGGGGAGGGTGCTGGGACATCCATTCATCCCATTTCTTACGGCTGCTGCCACTGGCTCCACAGGGGATGAGGACGGCGAGCTCTGCAGTGCTCCGCAAGTGCCAAAAATGCATCCCCTTGGTCCTGCCACTGCTATCCAGCTGAAAAAGCCTAAGCGCCTCAGGCACCTCCAAGTGTTGCTGGTTCTTCTCAGCTCCTGCACAGCTTGTCTCTGTTCCCCAAAGGCTGAAGCAGAATTTCCATCCATCAGATGAGCTTTGAACATGGCCTCATGGGGACCTGGAATTGCAGCTGAGAACCTCCAGCAGCTTCGTCCAGCCTCCAGTCTTCCTCCCTCAGCCCCTTCCAAGTAATTCCACCAGCTCCTCAAGGAGCTCCTCTCAGACATCTTCAGGCTTCCCCCAGGCCAGCTCTGTCCTGGTGGGGGAGCTGGGCAGGCTGGCAGCAGGACACGGCAGGATGTCCCTTTATCCTGCCCCAGGGCATTGTGACTGCTGCATTGCTGGGTGGTGGCACTGTGACATGGGGGTGACAGGCCCCCCCTGCAGCCCCCCCTGTGGCAGCCCTGTCTGCCACTCCTCTGCCCAGCATCCCCAGAGTAAAGTTTTTGGGGTGCTGGCCCTGAGGTAGTCCCTGAGCCCAGGAGACCTAGGGGGCTGTCCCTGTCCAGGGTGGCCATGCACTGGGCACAGCTGCTGGGTGTCTCTGATGTGTCCTCTGCCATTTGGCTTCCAAGTACAAACCTGTTGCTGTAACTCTTCTCTCAGGCCATGGCAGAAACCAACCCTGCAGCCCAGAGACCACCCCAATTAGCCTTTCCCTCTCTGCTCCAGAGCTGACATCCACGAGGCCAGGCAGCCAGGAAGACCAAGGGAGAAAAACCGGTATGGAAATGCAATCCCATAAATTGGGACCCACAATTTCGAAAGGATTTTAAGGTACTTGAATGCATCCCAAGGAGGGCAACCAAGCTGGTGAAAGGGCTGGAAGGCATGTCCTATGAGGAGCGGCTGAGGACACTGGCTTTGTCTAGTTTGGAGAGAAGGAGGCTGAGGGGCAACTTCATTGCTCTCTACAGCTTCCTGAGGAGGGGAAGTGAAGAGGGAGGTGCTGACCCCTTCTCCCTGGGATCCAGTGACAGGACACATGGCAATGGCTTAAGGCTGCACCAGGGGAGGTTCAGACTGAGCATTAGGAAGCATTTCTTTACCGAAAGGGTGGTCACTGGAACAGGCTTCCTAGGGAGATGGTCAATGCCCCAAGCCAATCAGTGTTTCAGAGGCATTTAGACAATGCTCTTAATAACCTGCTTTAACTTTTGGTCAGCCCAAGTACTCAGGCAGCTGGACTAGATGATCATTGTAGGTCCCTTCCAATTGAACTATTCTATTCTATTCTATTCTATTCTATTCTATTCTATTCTATTCTATTCTATTCTATTCTATTCTATAATCCTAACCCATAAACTGAGGTGGTCTCACCATCCATCCTAGGCAAATCTCCATGTATTCTCACCGCTTTCTCATGTAAAGGGCAACTCCCTCCTGCTCACTTTACAAAGAGCCTGTTCCATTCATTACAGCTTGGCAGTCTTATGTAATAACACACAATACCCCAATATTAACAGCAATAATAATACAAGTAGTAAAATAACTTTGGGTCTAATCTAGCTCTACTGCCGTAAGTGGACCTCTTCATTACTAAGAGCTGCATAGTCCAGTATTTTATTTTTTGATATGATTTTCCAATGGTCATATCTCTTGGAAATCAAACCCATTTCTTACAGAATAAGCTGAGGCATTGCTTCCTTTTGACATTCTCCATTTTTAAATTGCAGTTTTATAATCTTGCACATTTTGATAATTCAAATTTGGGTAAAGATGGAGTGGGAAGATGGAGGGTTTAGATTGCTCCAAGTAGCTGAACTACCTTTTTTCCCAAGCTTTCTAAATCCACCTATGCATAGATAGCATGCAAGAACTTGTGACATAAAGGTGAATATTTCACAATGTGTTGGTAGCCTAAGACCTGACTACTGTGAAACTCTTCCTCATAAAAAGTGCTATAGTGCTCACAGCCACTGCTGCTTCTACTGTAATAATGGTTTTGAATTAGTTTATAGCCAGTCTGCTTCACCTTATAATAGAGATTGCATGACAACAGACATACTTGTATGCCTGCAGCTGCAATCCTTTTAGGATTGCCATTTCTTCAAATATGACAAGATCTTTTTTTGTCTGAAAGATTATCATAAACATCTTTTGAAAATGCGGAAAGTCCATGAACATGAGACTGGCAGTAAAAATGAGTGTTGCAGAAGTAACAAGGATATTTTGCTGCATTCTTTCTGCCTTGTGCTTGTAGCTGTTTCTGTAAGAGTTTTATTTATCACCAGTCTGTTGGTTGAATTTTAAGCTTATATGTTTCTTTTGGTTCTAAATTAAAATTTGGATTTCTTTTTGGTTTTATAATTTCCTAAAACTGTAATCCATTTTCAGTACAGACTATTACATATTTTAATATTCTTCAGAATAGCACTCTGGGGTCTTTTTTGTATCACAGGCACACAACAAGAGTTCCACAAATGAGGCATCATTGACCAGGTTTTATGCTTTTCGTTGCCATTTTGCAAAAATACTAAATTACTCAATGTTGTCTTGGCCTTTTCCATAAATGCTGACAGCCCACAATTTCCTCTTCCACTTTTTAAGTATCGGGTTTTGTTTTTTTTTTTACAGTAGTCTATAAACTACATCGTTAATCAGATAGTGTAAAATCCAATTAGAGACATTAGAATCCAGAAATACAAGTGTTAAGGAATTTATTTCTTGATTGACAAGAAAGCCAAATAGACTCATCTATTTAGAATCTTAGCAACAATTAGCTGCCTTAGTTTCATTTATTGTGACATAAAAAATCTGGTTTATTGAGAGCTCTATTGAATAAGATTTCTATGATATGCACCATGAGAAAATATCTTCAAACTAAAATGATTGTTTTGCTGTAATAAATTGAACCATATGTACACTATGTTATTCAATCCTTTTTCTTCAAGGCATAAATTGATATTAAAGAACATTTAAGTCATAACACATGGTTATCCAGGCATGAACGAGGCAATAACCCATATAAGTTGTCAAGGTGAAGCCAAAGCATTTATTAGAGGTTTGTGTTGTTTTTGAAAAGTGCACGGTTGGATAAACATGGATTAGTGCTATTATGCTGCTACGATGACTCAAGTGTGTTTTTACAGTGTCAGTAATTTTTATGTTTAAAAATCACTGGTGCAGTATATTAGCTATAATTTATGTTTATCATCTTGTGTACTCTAATAGGTTTCAACAAACCATTTAACACTTCAGCTTGTGCATATACATTACTTAATAGGTATTTATCTTAAAAAAGAGATACTTAAACGGGACTTTCAAAGCTTGCAACTGCATGCTAAGAGCAAATACTGCAGTCAGGCACATTAACTTTTTTTCCTCTGGTCTGCATTTAACTTTGAACAGTGTGACCACACAATTTCTTTGTACACTTTGTTCCCGACTGAAGCAAGAAACATACATCATCTCTAAACCCCGTCAGCCTGAATGACATCGAAATCCCTGACATGAAGTGTCCGTCACACTTACTAAGTAGAGTAGATGTGATAAAGCCAACGCAGCTGAAAATGCCAATAACTTCCCGTCATCAGAGGCTGCCCTTTCAGGATAGTATAGGACTTTTTGCTTTCCTAGTTAAAGGATATTATCAATAGTAGACTCTATTAATTACATGTCTTTTGCTATTCTTTTATGGTATCTTGGCTTATCTAGTTTTAAAATCAGTTTCCCCTTCTCATAACACTCAACACTTTCTTTGGAGAGCAACCTTATCTATATGTAAAAGAGTTGGGGAATGCAATATCAAAGAGAGGAGAACTGAAGTAGAAGCCCCCGAACCCAGAGAGGGCTTTTGGGTGTGAATGGATGAGTCGTGCATAATTTATGATACTGTTGAGTGATTCAGACAACATGTTGCTTATTATATGGGTTGTGCTGATGATGTATTTCTGTTCTAGACAGTCTAGGTTTGAATTACTAGTGTTTAGTACTTTCATAAAGGAGGTCGATGGTAATTTAAGAATCATCAGAGTTTGGTCTTTTTTGGGGGTGGAGGGTTCGCCTGCCATTCCCTTAAGCGACATATTATTCAGTAATTTGGAGAAAAAAAGCCAAACAAATATAAATGTAAGTTCTGTTTACCAATCTGGTAAAATGCCTGATTCATTCACAAGTGATGTCATTTCAGAGGAAGAAAAAGAGTTGATGCAGAACCCTGAGACTATGGACATGATGATACGGTCTATAATAGATTTTTACAAAGAGGCTATCAATTCTCCTGACTCAATCAAGCATATCTTTTGGCTGAGTTGGCAAATAGGGAGGATTTATTACTCACATGGGAAAAATCGACCAAGATGGACTACTTGGTATTGCAGACTACTTTTTTGTAGTAACCTCTTTCTTAAACATAATTAAAGAAATATTGATATAATTTAAATAACATTCCTAAGTGCCTACAAACAGATAACTTATTCATTCAAATTTAATTTTTATAGAAGGACATTTACAAGCTTTAGATTTCAATCAATACCTGTAATAATTCCACATATATAGAAATGTCTTTTTTTTAATATTCCCCTATTTAATAATCAACTCCCAACAAGCCGCAGCTTTTTATTACACATAAAGAAAATATGCCATTTTCAGTGCTTTAGAGTATACGTTTCCAACAATTTTGGGGAAGATGCTTCCATGTTATCTTCTGCTAGGGCATCGTGCAAGTTTATTCTGTTGACATTTTTAGCAGTTTTGATGTTCTGTGCAGTAGGTGATGCAGCATAGTCTCTGCTTGATGTGTTTTCTGGAAGCATTATTTATTCATTTTGTAACAGTACTCCCTGCAGACCACATGGGAGTGTGGTCTCATTTTACAAGGTACTATACAAAAGCATAATGAAAGAGTGTTTCTGCCCCAGGGAACTTACAGTCTTACTATTATATATTTAGAAAGAATCAAGAGCATCGTGTTTTCCCTGTAAACAAGGACAAGCAAGTTAGAACTTAATTTTTGTGAAGGTCTGTACTGTGTCTGTAGTTTTCAGTGGTCCCCAGTTTAAGAAAGAGTGATTTCACATATGACGACAGAGTTAAGAAAGACACTTTGGAGCAAAACTGACGTTAGCATCCTCAAGCTGACATGGCTTTTCACTTTCCACAGCAAAACTCTTACAGCCTCCACCTGGGAGAAAGACCACAGATCCCCACTAGTACCGCTGTCTCATCTCGAAGGCTTTTCAGAGCTGTTTTTAATCTTGTGCAAAAATTTGGAGGCTTTTCCATGAGCATGAGAAGCCAGGATGCTGCAGGGACCAGTTGATACCCGCAGGATGGGCAGCCACGAGTCGAGGGCTGAGCTGCCGCAAGGCCAGCAGGGCAGAGGCATCACTGGCCCTGGCGGGGCAGAGCTTGCTATGATGGCAGCTGGGGTCGCTCATCAACCCAGATTATCGGGCAAGCTGATAACCAAGTGAATTTGTGAAGTTCACTGCTATTACCAGTCTTAAAATTATGTAAGCTATTAGAAAAATCTCATCTATTTTGCTTCTCTGTTGATGGTAATGGCTGTTGCAAGTGGCTGCATTGGCAGTGTGATTTTTTTTCTCACTCTCTGGTGGGAGCTATTTGCTGGCCATGTTGGTAGCCTTCTGCAGTCTTTCAGCAGTCCTTCAGGCTCAGGTAAAATTAATGGGTTGCTTTAAAGTGTCTGCATTTCTTGCTGACTGAAATGTTATAAACAGTAGAAAGCTGTTGAATTACTTCATGGGAAGAAAATCTGAGATGAGTTCCTTGGGCACATGGGGGAGCAATATAGAAAGTCCACTCAGTACTGACAAATGATATAGTAAGGGGAAAGAGTCATGTGTTGTAGTTTGGAAGGTTCTGACTGGACATTTGGAAAATCTCTATGTGAGTGGCATGGAATTGGAATGGTTTCCCAAAGACTGTGGGACCTCCATCCTTGGAGGTCTTCAAGACTCAGCTAGGCAAAGCCATGGTTGATCAAAACAAGTGTTGACAATAATCCCGCTCTGAGTGGGACCTTATACTAGATGACGTCCAGATGCTTTCAGACAGCATCTCTGTGATCTGCAAAATATAATCCTCCAGTTTTCAGCTGGATTTCTTTTTGGTTGTGATTTTTCTCTAGAGATTCACTTGTTCTCATTTTTAAATTGTTTACTGTGACAAAGTGACAATACTCTGTCTAGGTTTCCTCTTGTCCAAGTTCCAATTAAATCCACAAGAGTGTTCCTTACCTTCAGGGCCTACAAAACAGGTTAAATTCTATTTGCCTTAAAAACATTTTCTCTCTCTCATCTTTCCCTTTCCTCATGGGAAAAGATTGTTTCCAATTGCTGATGAAAGCCCATTTTGAGCATAAAAGATCTAGAAGCAAAATCTTCTTTGTAGAGGGCTCTCAGGTAGAAAGCTTACTAGAAGGATATTGTAGGATGTTTTTTTCTGACAATTTCTTATTTTAGTGCGGTGCCTGTAAAATTGGAGACCTGGCATATCTCCACAGTAAAAACTATAGGTCCAGCTAGGCCCAAATCAATAGCAGAAGTAATTTGGGAGGGCTGGTAGGACCATTTATATAAAACCGGCCTGAAAGGCCTAGCAAGCACCTTTCTTGAGAGTGCCTGGAATTTATTTTTTCTCTATGCCATGGCTTTTTTCTTTGCAAGACCCTTACTACTTGAGAGATTTTCAAGTTGGCTTAGTTTGGGTGTTTAAAATCACGATAGTCTTCTAGTCCACAGAAAGCTTAATGTTATTAAAGCCAGAGGGACTGTACATGGAAGCAGGATATTCAAGAGCTTGATGTCAGGCCTATTCTTAGTTAATCAGGATTAGCTTTGATGGCTTTTTGTAAAACCGCTGACATTGTTATAAGTAGATCAGCTGTAAAATATGGGGTAAAAAAGTAAATATTATGTTCAAATGTTGAAATTATATTGTTTAATTGAAAAATCAAATCACAAATCACAGCCAAGTGTATATATTTAGATTTTTTTCTGGTCAGATAGGTAGTTTACATTGTAGAAGGTTAGTTACTGTTATACTCTTGTGAGAAAAGAAGTTTGATGAACTTAATCAAAGGTTTTTGATTGTTTGTTCTCCACTTTCAATGATGAAAATGTAACGATATTCTTACAGAAACAAAATTAAAAGAATGGATACATATTTCTTCAGTAAGGCCCTCTTTTTCACCATTATGCAAGAAATGGAGACCATATAGAATTTCTCTTTTGTTACTGCCTATGGCAAACCTGTTCTTTCATTACAAAAGAAGAGGCAGAATAGTTTTCTTAGGAGCAAACTGTTCAAAAGAAGAAATATACCTCAATCTATTTAAATATATACATATACAAATAATAAACGCACATGCATATGTATATATATAAATAATGTGTATGTAAAGTAAGTGTAAATCTTCTAATCTCATTCTTTCATTTCTTACATTGTTCATCTGCTGAGTACTTAAAAATAAATCTTGGTGTGTATCTAACTCTGATATTGATGGAGAGTTTCTTCTACATGAAGTGAAGATGATATTAATAGTGAAGGAAACAGAACACTCTGCACCTTACCCGTCCCTTCTCCCCTGATAAAACTACATCTGCTATAGGACTATTTTTTATTGTAATTTGATTGTGGCTTTTTGGTTAATGCACAATATGACGTTACGTCTGTCCTGAAGAATTTTAACTTCTAATTTGAGAAAAAGAGAAATTTTGAGGGGTAAGAACAGGGAAAAAGGAGAAGCATTAAGGGCAATAAAAGTCATAGCAACTGTATGAATAATTTCTTCCATTGTTTCTAAAGGATCTTAGAGGGTTTCTAAAATCTGTTATTCCTACACACGTGTGCCAGTATCTTAGATTACTGCAGCTGTGCTTGAATACTGCTTTATACTAATACAAAATCATTTAGCTCTAAATAATATAATTTTGCTAAGACATTTCTTCTTTAGATAAAAACATTTGCACTAACATATCTGGTTAGTCTGTTACTCAATAAAACAACACTAAGTATTCACAATGCTCACTGTCATATATTGGTTAAACCTAAATCTGAGTTACTTCTTTAAGGTCATAGTCTAAAAGCTGCATTACATGAACTGGCACAAGACTCAGTTCTCTGCTTCTTGATACTTGTGTAACGGTGCTCTGGTGTTCATGAATATCACAAGTAATACAACTCATAAAAGCAAATTGTAAAAAAAACCCAAACAAACCAAAAACAAACTACCCAATGAACCAGTGTAAAGGGCTTTTTCTTTAATTGTAATTTCTTATAAAACAAGAAGTTTTTAGTCTTTCTGATTTGCAAAGCAGTTACTTGCATATCATGCGCAAATCTCATACGGGATATTGAATGCATACAGTTTGGCCACTATGCAAAAGGGGCATTACAAGATAGCAGGCAAGATATTTTGTCTGAATTCCAAGGAGGTAAATTTTCTTCACTGGTTCGCTTGCGAAGATTTTGGCTTGCGTGTAGTCATTTTATGCTCAGAGTTTAGAATATTTTCTAAACAAATACTTAAAGTAAACTATACAAAGTAAGGAACTATCAGCCTTAACAGAAGCAATTCTGACAAACAATTATTTTCATTTTAGCACTGACAATTATGTAAATGTGTCTGGAACAGCAATGGGCACCTTAATTATGACACCTAATTATACCAATTTATTTATACACCTCCTTTAACAATATTTTATTTATAACTCTCCCACTCATTCAAAGACAAGAAAAAGTAAAGCAGAATTTTATAGATGGTTGCTTTATCATTGAAACATAAACACAATATGAACTATTTGAACTTGAACATTCACATGTATCGCTTGTCCACATTGTGTTATGTTCTTTTTCTTTTCCAGCTTTCAAAGAAAGACAACTTTTTATATCTCAGTATCTGATAGAAACACTTATATGAAAGAATGTTTCATTCCTGGTAAACATCTTTCAAATATGCACCATACTCAGAAAATGTAACTCAGAATTACCTACATTCCCTCAGTTTTTAAAATTTTCACCATCTTCTTGGTGAAAATTATTTCCACTGTGTACATGAAACCACAATTTATAAAAGTATTTTATGAAGTCTAAGATCCCAGTTCTCTGCTTGAACAAATCTTGCAATCTTCCTTCTGGATTATCATCTCGTCTTGTATCCTGAATTTTGTCCTTTTTGAGAGAAAAGTGTTCTTCTATAGACAAGCAGCATAGGTCTATGTAAATGATCATGATCAAAGTCCTTCCTTAGGACTACGTCTAGGGTAATGCAGTTAATAAATAATAGAAATAATGAATCAATGATAGTGTCTCATTGCTTTTCCAGTTAGGATCTACAGTCTATTAAATAAAGTATTACACAGAGTGGCTGCATGAGTCTGAATCTTTCCATCTCTGAATTATCTGAATGGCTTTGGGATGGAGCACAGAGAGCTTCTTGAACATAGAAGTTGCTGGAGAAGCAGACTTACATGTGGTTAACAAGAATATGCTCTAGTGTGGGGGTTTTTTCCCCACTGCACTCAGAGAAACAGGATTTTATAACTATATTTTTTTAGAAATAATCAAGACTGCTCTAATGAATATACCTGACTTATCAGTTTCTCCTCCTAAAGGACACAAACCTACACAACCCCAACTACTGGTTAGCACTTGGCTAATGAGGCAGCATTATTATGTCATTATAAAACAGCTCACAACACATTCTGAAGAGATTGCTGATCTGATCTTTACATTTTCATTTCTTTTCTTTGAAACATTTCTTGTCCAAGCTCTGTAATTGCCATTGACTCCTTACATTAATTTCTTCACTGTTTTCTATCCAATGAAACAGTGATCATTTTGTGGGGGTTTTTTGGTTTGATGGGGGGGGTTTTGTTGGTTTTTGGTTTGGGGTTTTTTTGAGATGGGGATGTTTGGGTTTTTTTAAACTAGTTTAACATTAGAAAATAGCAATTTTTTTGTAATTCACTCATTTGTTAATCCTCATTTCTGTGTCCTAGAAGAAAAATCTGAAATATAGATCTTAGATTTGCATGTTTCTATTGTGCACTGATCTCACTCATTTATATTTCCTGACAACACTGTCACAGTATGTTTTTTTAACCCTGTTTCAAGTTATTCCGTAAGATGTCCCAATCATACTGTAATTTAAAAATTATAGTCCAAGGTGCTGCCATTACCCCAAGATTCCTAGTATAGAATGAATCACACAGTCAAAGGTTTACGTTTCAGTAACTGTGACTGGCGCAGCTCTTTCTAAAACTTCAGTTGTACATTTAGTACAACTAATAGCTTCTTGTCCCCAAACTTGATATATTTCTTCCTTTACATAAAATTAAAGCATTCTCCTGAAGAAATTGGCTACTTGTAGTTTGGATGGGTGCACTCTTCGCTGGGTAACAAACTGGCTGGATGGCCGGGCCCAAAGAGTTGTGGTGAACGGAGTTAAATCCAGTTGGTAGCTGGTCACAAGTGGTGTTCCCCAGGGCTCAGTACTGGGGCCAGTTCTCTTTAATATCTTTATAATGATCTGGACGAGGGGATCGAGTGCACCCTCAGTAAGTTTGCAGACAACACCAAGTTGGGTGGGAGCGTTGGTCTGCTTGGGGGTAGAAAGGCTCTACAGAGGGATCTGGACAGGCTGTATCAGTGAGCTCAGGCCAGCTGTATAAGGCTCAACAAGGCTCAGTGCTGGGTCCTGCACTTGGGTCACAACAACCCCCTGCAATGCTACAGGTTTGGGGAAGAGTGGCTGAAAAGCTGCTGGCGGAAAAGGACCTGAGGGTGTTCATCAACAGCCATCTGAATATGAGCCAGCAGCATGCCCAAGTAGCCAAGAAGGCTAACAGCATCCTGGCTGGTATCAGAAATAGAGTGGCCAGCAGGACCAGGGAAGTGTTCGTCCCCCTGCACTTGGCACTGGTGAGGCCGCACCTCGAGTACTGTGTTCAGTTTTGGGGCCCTCACTACAAGAAGGACATTGAGGTGCTGGAGTGTGTCCAAAGAAGGGCAACGAAGCTGGTGAAGGGTCTACAGAACAGGTCTTATGAGGAACGGCTGAGGGAGCTGGGGTTGTTTGGTCTGGAGAAAAGGAGGATGAGAGCAGATCTTCTCGCGCTCTACAACTACCTGAAAGGAGGTTGTAGCCAGGTGGGTGTCAGTCTCTTCTCCCAAGTAACAAGGAATAGGACAAGAGGAAATGGCCTCAAGGTGTGCCAGGGGAGGTTTAGATCGGATATTAGGAACACTTTCTTCACCAAGTGTTGTCAATCATTGGACCAGGCTGCCCAGGGAAGTGGTTGAGTCACCATCCCCGGGGGTATTTAAAAAACATGTAGATGTGGTGCTTAGGGACATGGTTTAGTGGTGGACTTGGCAGTGCTAGGTTAATGATTGGACTTGATGATCTTAAAGGTCTTTTCCAACCTAAATGAGTCTGTGATTCTATGAAAGTTATATTTTCAGGCATGAGAGGTCAAAATTACCTACCAACAAATAAGAGGACTAAAGTTGAATAAAATAGAGATGATTTTTTTTTTTTTTTTACCCAGAGGAATCAGAGGGAACTAAACAGAGTGAGGAAGTAGAACAAGACCAAGAACAAATTTGACAAATTCTGGGTTTGACAGAAACCTTCCACTTCCCCCCCCCGCCGCCCCGCCTTCCTGCTTTATTTGTCTCATCCTTTTTTGCTAAAGTTTTTTTCAGTAAAACAAAACTTACTCTTTTCATAGGTGTTGTTTGAGAAGCTCTGGGCAGAATTTCACCTCAGACTTGTAACTTTAATATTTATGGGAGAGTAGGATCCAGAACAAACCACTGTGCCCAAACTAGAGATCTCAGCTCAGCTCAGAGCCTGAAACTTAGTATTCAGCACAATTTGAATGGGAACATCACATGCAAGAGCATTTGAAGTTGGGGAGGTTCTTGATGTAAGCCTTTAATATGAGGAATGCAGGAGCGGACATTTGTACTTGGCTTACAAACTACAGGAAACTACTATTCTAAGAGGACTGCTAGCTGGATCAGGGTTCGTTTCCATGAGAAAAATATACAATATATTCATGAGTGTCCTCAGTGGGGCTGATTCTAAGACAGAAGCACATGGTTGATACCTTCCCTTTTGGCAGATTTGTTTTCAAATTGGTATCAGTAATTTGGTTCCATGGAAAGAATAATGTCTAGGTAAATAATGGAGCTGAGACTGAGAGTGCTGAGCTTGGAGCCCTAGAACAACAGAATATTTCTGATGACTCTCAGCTGGATGGTGGTATTTTCCCACATAAGTGCTGTAAAGATACGTTAAAGAATTGCAGAGCCTTTCAAAGCTCTAAACAACTTGCTTTCTGCATGTCATTAAGAGTGCTGGGGATATCTACAATGCATCTGTTCACAGGTATGCACAGGCATCCCTGAGAAGGCTTTAAATCATATATCCTGGGACTCTGTAGTCTTGAAGTCATAGCAGTGTGGGCTTCAGCTGCCAAGAACCTGTCAGTGTTCTGGTGGGCTTGTGCAATCTGCTATAATACCTGAACTGTTTTGGTACATGAGCTAGTTGAAGGATGTTTACATGAGCTGCAGTTCTGTGCACCTGGACGACAGTGAACATCCTTCACTTTGTAGCTACAGTGCAGATCATAGTGTAAAAACCCACATATGGGTACATGGAAACATTCATAAGTAGAACTGTACCATCTGCCTACTAGTTTGCACTCAGTTTCTTTCCAGTGAACAGAAGTACCGTTACATCTGCCTTGTGAAACTGCTTGTAGCTGCTCAGTTCACATAGACCATACAACTGCTGATCGCAGTCCTTGCACAGCTGGGATGTGGAAACAGGGAGCAATGCTGGTGACATGGCAGTCCAGACTTCTTGACTCTTGTTTGCTCAGAACCACTATGCTTTTCATATAGTCTTCAAGAACAGCAGGTTTTGAGTTCCTTAGTGTAGTGGGTTCATCTTTGTTTCTATTTTTACACCATCAAGAAGTTGTTATACTAAACACTGCTTCTAATTTAGATGTGGCTTACTTGTAGGGAGACATATAAAAGGCACAAATAACTTCAATCATATTATTATGAGAACTGGAAAGGAATCTTTGTCCAGTTCATTCAGAATCCCCCACTGATCTCTTTAACAACAGCATGCGTTAAAAACATGGATAATTCATCTTGTAATTTTTGCTGTAGTGCTCAGATTAACACAGTTGTCATTAGGTAGGGGTTAGAGTGGATGCAGCACCAAGAGAAACTGAGTGTCCAAGTCCCTTCAGTAGCTTTGGAAATTTCAGTCATGCAGTCAAGCCTTGTGTCTTTTGAGTCACCGACGTATTACTGACTTCACTGCTCTGCAGAGGAAAAGACAAATAAAAACAAAACCATCACCTCCAGTTAAGGAATTCCTTCAACAACAAGGAATCTTTAAATGTGTACTCATTTGGCAGCAGCATTATTGTAAGATGATTATACAGCATATGAATGTTTATTGCCTGACTTTAAGATGCACAATGTAAGATTAACAATTGTAGTGGGTTTTTTTCTATAAATGCTGTATTTCTGCTATTGTGTTTGCAGAATACAGCTAGATAATAATTGATTCTGTGACAGGGATTGGCTAATTTGCCAACAGTATAGTATAAAACACATTTATACAGTCAATTACACCCAAGTGCATGGCCTATTTGCTTTATAATTTCATAAACTTGCCAGCAATTTAAATAAAAAAGTTCCATTAAATTATCATATCATGTGATAGAATGATATTGCCAAGTATATTAAACCATGTGTGTTCAGCCAGAATTAATTAAATATTATTACTTTTTTCTTATTAACACATTGAACCTATCCTTCCTACTCAGTACTAGAAATAGAAGCCTATTAGTGAACAAAGTAAACTTAAGGGCAAAGTTTAAACATTTTCCTGAGGGTGCTTCATTAAAATTCCTAGTTCTTTTGTTTAAACATTTGCTCATGGTAAATGTACTTGTATTGTGAAAATATTTTATGTTCTTAGATATGAATACTGGAAAAGTTTAAAGGTAATCTTTAATAATAATATTCAGACATTTGAGGCAGATCTGATCTTACTTTTCTCATCCAAATCAGGAGTCTCAGAAATAACTCCGAATGCTTTTGGTTTCTATGTATGTTCTGAACTTTATTCCTTACTTATTTTTTGTCATGTTTTGATAGCATTATGAGGTAAAAAGAAATATTAATGATTCAGTATGACCAATATCTGAAGTCTTCCCATCTCCCACTGTCAAACAGCAAAATAAAATAGGAAATGCCTGTTTTGTGTGAAATATATTAACAAGATGGCTCAGAGGATCTTGTTATTTGAAGAAGATGGCAACGCACTGTAAGAATTAACATTTTCATATAACTTTAATACAAATTGATCCAAGTTATAAAATAAAAACTTCTCAACAGCCTGTACTATGCACACACAAACATGCCTTCTCTCTTTTTCTCTCATCAGGTGTTGGAGTTTCAGGCACTGTCTGAGCTCTCTGGGCTTTGAAACACAGGGGATCCTTTTAGGGAAAGCTTTATCTTCTCATTTTTAAAAGACTTTTAGAAAACCCCAAATTTAAAAAGTGCAGCTTTGTAATTACTGCTGTGCATTTAGTTTAATAAGATAGTGTGTTTGAAAGTGGATAAGCATATCTTTAACAGCAGTCTACCAGGAATCAGCAGAAATAATTACCGTCAAGATTTAATTATGTCAGACAAGAGTATCTGTCCTGAATAACAGTGTTGACAGTAGAAGCTGGCATTGCTGTATGTTCAAGCCAGTTCTCTGTCTACTTCTGTTAAACATAGTGTTAGCTATTCTGCTGTGACTGAAAAGAATTATGTATAATACAAAAAGAGAGAAATATGAACAAAAGGATCTTTTGGAAGAATTGGGCTTCACCCTTCTCTCACAAGCAAGACATTGATCAGAAACATCTTTGCAGGTTAATGTGGGAGCAGTACTGTAAGACAGTGTAAAGGAGATCAGAATAGGTCTTGCCGTGTTCATGTGTAACAATCTCTTCTTTATCTGTTGCTGCTTCTTAAGATGAACTTCAGAAATGTTGTAAAACAATTCTGACTGTGATGATGTTGACTTTCTGATTTTTAAGGAAGGCTTTCATTAGAACGTCTCCAAACTATGCAAAATACTATAGTTTGTGTTGGTGCCAAACCAAAATATGAAGTTTTTGATTATTCAAGTGAGTGGTGTTATTGAGCAAAACAAATCTATAATCTGAGTAAATATTACACAGTATTATTAAAAAAGCTTAAAAAAAAGAAAGAGAAAAGAATTGTACTAGACTTAATTAAGGCTTCAAGTAAAGCTTGCTTTTATTGGCAATTTTTTTATTGCAACAAGAAAACTAAAAATTAAGAGGATGGTTGGCAGCAATATTGATATGCTAATGGATAAACATGCTAATTTAGAAAAAAACTAATCAGCAAAGACATTACTAATGGAAATGTACTGGAAAATGGCTAATGCTGTATGCAGACCTGGTATCTACAAAATTAAGAAGAAATCATTTTGTGTTTATAATTGTAACTTGAAAGCTAAGCCTTGATCTTCTCTCTGCTTTGCTTTGGTTAGTATTTAAAGATATTTCAGATGACCTGGCCTGGTACCATGACACCTGTTTAGCTTCTCTATAATCATGCTGCTAAAATTACATGTTCTGTTTACTGATAGGAGAGCTACAAATCTTACATTTTTTTCTATCTAATTTACAAGTGTCTCCAAAGAGACCTTTCAAATTAAAGAGTATGCATGAATCCGATTTTCTGACTGAGGTGTGGTAGAACATCTCTGTTTATCAGCACTACGCGTTCACTACCTCAAGATTTGAAAGAGGAATGATACATTTAGGCACTGGGGTAAGACTTGGACAATACTTAGTGTTGTCTCTGCTTTGTTTACATCATAATCAATGGCTTTAGTTACAGCTGAGTTAAACCAGTTCTAAGTATTTTCTGACATTCCACTATCACTGGTGTGCCTTTTTTTTTTTCCCGGAGATGGCTGTTTTGAATACATTTCTAGTGGGTACACATTGTACTTCAAATTTTAGTCTGCATTCTGAGTGTACTGCTGTAAAACAGCTCATTAGCTTATGGTATCAAAAGTTTCTGAGGTTTTTTTAAGCATCATAATGTTTTCTGAGTTGGAAACAGTGTCATTCAAAGATATCATTAAAGAATTAAATAATGGATATTGTTCTACAACAGTTTTCAGAATTGTCCAGTGTGTTGGGGAGGTGTAGAGGACAAAACTTAAGTGCTTAGAGTTGTACAGTCTGTAAGGTTGAACATAATTGAAGGTTGGAAATGATCCAGTTTAGTGGGAAGTTAAAGTTTGAAGGTCTGGGTTATGTGAACTCAAGATCCAGGGAACATTTTAACTACTAATATGTACTTCTCAAACCACTTTGGACAGTTTTCATGTAGTCTTATTTCTTATTCATTTGAAAGAAACACTGGGATATGCTGGGATTAAGACTGTTTTTAAACACATGTATACTTAACACTAATGGAAGGAAATCTTTTCTCCCTATCACAGCCAACAGGTCTCAAATTTTACCTTCCCCTGAGAGGAAATGGTGCAGATGTGCATAGCCGTAGCTAGACTAATGCAGGCTTTTAAAGCTTATTTATTTTGTTTTCATAGTGTTCTTTCATGTAAATCATCAAGAATAGGCTTTCTTTAAATTGAAATACATTTGTCTTAAGGTGATATGGGTGTATTACATAGACTTAAATAATTTGAAATCAGTTTAAATCAATCATTATGCCTTGCAACATAAAGCTAGGTCAGAAGACCTGTTGACACTGGAAAATTGCCCAAGTCTAATGTTCATAGGATACACCTGAAAGGCCTAAACCCTCAAGAATTTTCTAAGCCAAAAGAATTCTAAAAGAATTTTCATGTCCTAATAAACCCCAGGATTTCATGTTTTATGTCCTGAAACAGCAAATTAATTAATATAACTCCCCTGGCTCTGATTGAATGCATAGTAAACTGTCATGATTCTTTTTTAAGGATAACGGAAGATATCTATAAAATTAAGAAGAACTAATCTTTTTGGCAGATTGGCATAGGACTAAATAAAATTGAGTTCTACAAGATTATTGTAGAAAATAAGAGCTTATTATTGAATGCAGAAAAATTCTTACCCTCCACCCACAGATCCAGACACATAGTGTAACATAACCATTCACAAGTGCCTCAACATTTGGAAATTTTACTTGCTTTTCCATTTATTTATCAATAAAAATAAATTGGAGAGCAGATAAACAGCAAAAAGCTTGTTCCAAATAAACAAAGAACAACAACAAAAAAATTTCATTAAGACTGATTGTGAGGAAAAATAGCAGTTGTTGTCCTGAATTGAAAATTCAGTGATGAAATAAGAAGAAATGATGCTATTGACAAAAACAATTTAAATAAAAAATATTACAGTTATAATGAAATTACAGTGGCTTATATGATACAATGAATATACTTGATCATCCTCCAACAAGTGAGAGTACTCGCAATGGACAATCTCCTTGAGGTTATATGTTTCTAACTCACACAGCTAAAACTTTATTAAAAAATGCATTCATCCACATATAGGATGTTAAATGTGTGGAATAAATTATTTATTTAAGATGTTATGCTTATTTCTTTTATCACAAAATTCATTCAATTTATTTCATTCAGAATTCCCTGACTAAATTTTTTTGAAACAGAAGATAAATCAAATTTGTGTAAAGCAGATTAATAATGAGTCACAAGCTGCTTAGGGAATATCTGATGCTGGGGCCTGGAGATGCAACTCTGCGCATTTTGGAGATTTTAATCTGAAGTGGCTTTACTGTGGTCCTGTGAACTGAAGACCCATTAGCAGCTCGAGTACATTATGTGCACTCCTGAAGCACAATGTCTGGATTCATCCAAATAATCCATATCATACTTTCTCAGGCTATTTCATGACACAAACAAAGTACAGACTGGAAAAAGACAAATGTTGTACCCATCTGAAAAGAGGACAAGAAAGAGAAACCAAGGATCTACAGGCCAGCCAGCCAAACTTCAGTCCTCTGGAAGGTTACAGAACAAATCCTCCTGGAAGCCATTTCCAAGCACATCAAAGTCAAGACAGTGACCGGGAAAAGTCAGCATGGATTTGCCAAGGACAAATCATGCCTAACCAACACGACTGCCTTCTATGATGAGATGACTGTCTTTGTGGTGAGGAGTGGTGGGTAGGGTATGCTCACTTTTGCCAGGTTTTGGTATGGTCTCCCACAGTATCCTTTTAGCCAGACTGATGAGGTAAGAACTGGATATGTGAACAATTATATGACTAGAAAATTGTCCAGACTTATTAGCCTGAAGAATGTGGATCAGAGGGAGAGAGTCCAATTGGTCAAAATAATGGTGTCCCTTAAGGATCAATGCTGAGGCCAATACTGTTTAATGTCTTTATAAATGACCTGGACAATGGGACAGAGTGCACTCTCAGCAAGTTTATGGATGATATAAAATTGGAGGGAGTAGCTGATATGCTAGAGGGTAGGGCTGCCATTCAGAGGAACTTTAACAGGCTGGAGAAACAGGCTGACAGGAACTTTATGAAGTTCGACAAAGGCAAATGCAAGTGTCCTTCCCTCCCCCCAAGCAGTGTAGGCTGGGGGCCAACTGGCTAGAAAACAGCTTTGCAGAGAAAGGTCTGGGGGTCTTAGTGAACAACAGGTTGACCAAGTCAGCTGTGCACCTTGGCAGCAAAGAAGGCTGAGCTGTATTAGCAAGAGCGTAGCCAATAGGTCAAGGCAAGTTGTTCTTCTCCGTTCAGCACTTCTGACATCACTTCTGAATTACTATGTCCATTTTGGTCTCTTCAGTGCAAGAAAGATTGACTTGCTGGAGTGAGTGTGATGGAGGTAGCTGGAGCACACGATGTATAAGGAGAGGCTGAAAAAAACAGGTTTGTTCAGCCTTGAGAAGAGAAGGCTTAGGAGGAATCTTATTGCTGTCTGACTAGCTACTGGGAGTTTGTAGAGAAGACAGAACCAGTGTCTTTCACACAGTGTTGGGACAAAAGACAACAGATAGCAGTTGGAAAGCTGGAAATTCTAACTCAATAAAAATAAAGACTAGAAGGTAGCTAGTCACCGGGTCAGGTTTCCCACAAAGGTTATGGGATCTGCATTTTCTGAGATTTTTAAAACTTATCTGGACAAAACCATTACCAACTTGATCTAACCGGACATGCTCTGAGCAGGGCCCTGGATGAGAGCACCTGCAAAGAATCCGTCAAATCTTAATTATTCTATAGTTCTGTGATTGTCAGTAAGTTGGGGGCAATCAGGACACCTGCTTCAAAAGTCTGTTCCTGGTTTGAAGTAAAATATTAATGTAGCTGCCTCCTGACTTATGTAGTATTTTTCCAGTGAATCACCTTTGATTTACTCTAACATTATAGTGTTATAACACTATAATGAATTCCCTAAATACTTTGTAGATAAATCAGGTCAGGAAAACAAAAAAATTACTTGAGGTACGTTTATAGTTTGTAATTTATTGATTATTACTAACTGTAGCCCAGTATTTCTAAAACACTTTTTTACTCATTAGGTAAATAGAAACACAAGCTTTGCTGTAGATGGCATAGGAGAATTCTTTTTATTTTCTTTTAAAGACAGATTCTGGTTAATTACTGCTTGGTTGCTGTTACCACAGGTCAAGTGATTCAGTACTATGCACTCTGTAATATACTTTGCATTTAACAATACTGGATATATACGACTATGAAAGTTACTAGATGTAATCTTACTTAATTCTACAAAACTCTTTTTATAGGATAGTATTTATTTATCCACATCTGATAGGCTAACACATCTGATGGTCACTTGTCTCTTCACTTCAAATGTTCAAAGATGTATAAATAAATTGTGTACCCATTAAAAGCAAAAATTTCATCAACAATATAATTGCAGAATTATTACTAAAGTCCTCTTATAGCAAGTTTCAGTGGTAGTATAAAAGAGAGGATTAAAGCATGAATGGCAGCTAAAATGATTGCAAAAGGATTGTTTAACCTAATCAGAGATAATGAGCCTTAGTGGATTTAAAAGAGCTTATAAACAACCAAGTATTAGTCACAAAAATTCATACTCAGCTCTTTGTTGTATTCTGAAGACAGAGACCAATTTTGCTCCCGTTGTACATACAGGGTTCTTATTTTCCTTGTTGGAGTCCATGCATTTCATCTTTGGCTTTAGATTAATTGCCAAAATGTACAGTCCTTTGCAGTGTTTCTTCCTGTAGGAATATAAGGATCATCCTCTTTGCAACCGGTTGGTGGACCACATGATCTATCGTGGATCCTTCTGGACTTATTTTTTATTATTTCTATTGAAATACCATCTTGCCTTTACCTCATTTTTTCCTGGAAATAGAATATTATTACAATGGATAATGAGTTACGTACCACCATTTAAAATGCTATTAAGTATAGGTGTCTCTCCCCATAACTGTAATTCTATAGGTACTTAAACAAAAGAAATACTGTAGACCTTTTTGAGGGACAATTTTTCAGGAAGGTGACACATACATTACTCAAGCATAAGAAATACAAATAGCTGTAACATATTTATGCCTTTTACAGGCATTCTAACCTTTTTAGAAAATGGCTATAATTTGAAGATATAATGTGAAGGGAGTGTTCTTAATGCTACATTAATTACAAGAGCTCACTTTCATTCCCTCTTTGGAGACATTTTTGTATTTTTATATGAAAAGATGCATATAATATTGTGGCAATAATGAGCTTAATGTAACTGGAAGCTATCAGATAAGATTGTATCAAAATTTCAAATACAAATAGCACCAGAAAAATAATCTGTATGCCTGAATGTCTTTGTATCTCACATACTGAAAACTTTTTTCCTTGCCACTAAGTGGCACTGTATTATTTGTAGTTGGCTTTTCAGGTCATATTAAAAACCCTTTGGGCCAAATTTATTCTTGATACAACCTCATTAAGTCAATGGAGTTACATGTGAAATGAATTTGGCCCAGAGTTTTAAAGGCACCTAATTCTAAAGCATGGCTGTAAATTTCCATTGTGGAGACCCAGGAGAAAAATAAAAGTCAGTTAGCATTTAATCTTGCAAGCAGCTGACCCTTTCATTTGGTGTTTAACTGTTTCATTATAATTTTTTCCTACCAAATTAGCCCTAATTAAAAAGGATCATCTTATCTATTTCAGTAGGACTGTCAGTAAATTTTGATTTAAAAATGGATGAGCTCTGTGCTCTATGTGTTCACCCTTAATTTTCATTAATATTATATATTTTGAAATGCATGTGAATATGAAAAAAAATCTGCTATTGGAAACCTTGTTATAGTCTAGCAAAATATGTCAAGGAGTAAAGAACTGAAGATGATCAGGTTTGTCCAATGTCACCCTTTGCTCTCTTTCTTGTTTCCTTACAGTGATAGAAGAGTAAATAGGCATATAAGAATTTTCAAAACAGTGCTTAAAGTCTCTTTTATCATTGACTTATCACTGTGCAGAAAACACAGAAATATGTTACTAAGTCTTGAGACACCATAAACATTTAAGCAAAACTGCTTACACCTTTGACATAAGACAATCCTTTCCTTCTTAATATACATATAAATTGTCACTTGGTTAGACAGCAAAAGAAAATGACAGCTATTTTCCTGAATCTTTAGTAAAGAGGTAGTTTATTTAGTCCTTTAGATATGAACTGAGAGCTTTAATTGAGAACGAAGGACTGGCTTCACATCCAAAAGCTGTCTCGTTGGCTTCACACAGACCAAGGAACGTGTGCATGAGAATGGAACATGGCCCGAGATCTCTGGTGGAGGAAAGGATGTCTGTACGCCAAAACATTACCTTTGGAGGTGGGACTCCACGAGCTCTCTGCCTGGGTCTGGCAAATATTTCCCTTTCTGTTTTCTGTTGGGCAACTACATTGTCTATTCTTTCCATAACAGCAGTACAAATGTTTCTTTACTAGTAGGTCCTAGCACTGCATTATCAATACGTGCCAGGATATTTTGAGATAATTTTGTATTTTTTTCTGATAAGAGCCAACTGATCATTTGTAAAATGGGAGAGATATTACTCCCTAATTCTCTGTGAAGTTGGACTCCTTATGGACTATTTCAATGTTGCTTCTGAAATGCCTTGTGGATTTTGGATTGCAGATAACTGTAGAAGCATATGATTTATTATAGCTTGGATTCCTCACTTTCTTCACAGTGTTGATTTTGTTAGAAACAGGAATTTTTTTTTCTGTATCTAACACTAATCCTCATTTAAGGCTTACTGATTTTCTGAGAAGCCCAAAGTGACAGAAACTGTATGAGAGTGGCAAGGCCAATTGGGAGAGATCTTACCTTTTATTAGGCCATTTGATATAGTCAGGTAAAAGAGAGGAGCTTTTGGACACACCAATGTACTCTCAACTGTACGTAATCTTTTTTGGATATTAGAAGCAGAAACAATGTTGATTAAAACTATCTTTACAGAGTGCATGGAGACTTGGAAATCTGTCTTACATTATGTGAGCAAACCAGGAACTAGTGGGAAAATTTCAAATGTTGCTTCTTTATTGTAACTTCAATCTGGCCTTAAAAACACAAACTCATGGAATAAACTCAACTACTAGAATAATTCTTTCTCTGATATTAGAATTTAGAGTGGCAACAAATATACACCTTTGTGTGCTTCTGTTTGGGATGTTGCTTATTTGTTTTTATTATTAATAAATATATGAACAACATATACTTGACAGGATCACAGTAGAATCTCTTGTAAGTACTTTCCTTTTAGCAGTGTCTCTCCATATCTGTTTTCTGATTTAGCTGTTAGTATTAGCCAGAATAAATTCATATTCAGACATCACAGGAAAAATGTCCTGACTTGGAAAATGATTCCACTTTCATATTTCTCCCAGCTTTTAATCAAAACATGAAAGTTGCAAATACAAAATTAATGTTAAAATATTGTAAACATTAGGAAAATTATCTGCAAAGGATGCTTAAAGGCAAGTGTTTTAAAAAAATCTTAAGTTTGGAGCAGCTGACTTGGCTTTCACAGTTCAAATTTATCCCCAGCAGAAAATTTGTTCCCAAAATGTGCGTTGGACTAACACGTGCCTGCTGTATGTGGTGCCAATCTCTAGCTGGATCCACATGAATGAACTTTGGAACTGGAATTGTGTACAGACTGTGAGAGTCAATGCTGAGAATGATGTAGTCTTAACATTGTTGACAGCATACTGCAAATACACATGGTCTGGTTGATCCAGCAGAAGTTTCACCATCTCTGTACTGATGTCCATTTTAATATCATTGTTGGCTAAGTTTTCTGCATAGATAGCCTCCTGTTACGTGATGCAGTAAGCTGAAGCTACATCATTACTTATCCAGGCTAAACCTGAAAGAGCAATAAATCCCATCATGATGTCTAAGTTTACTTACTGGAATGCTTCATGCTTGAAGTAACATTGTGCTTTTCCTCTTGCTCAGTACTTTTTCATATTAGTCCGAGCTACTGCAATCTTATTTCTGCAGACCATTTTTATATTAGGTATCACTAAATTGGAGCACTGACTATGAAATCACTGCAGTTTAAGGCCATTAATAAGGTCAGTCTAGCAACATTTAAGAACTGATCTGTTAGTTCTTTGCTGACATCTGTGTTCATGAACCAATTGCCATTTAAAGATCCCATCTGACATTTTCAGCTGATAACCATTATGCCATTATGATGAGTCCTATGAGAAAGGTCTGTAGCCACTGTATTTATGATATTTTTGTCCTTCCCACTTGTTAAAAAAAGCCTTCAGGTTCATTATTTCATTGTTGTAAGGGTTGAGGAGAAAAAAAATAGGGTTTTTTGGACCATGAATCAATTTTTCTTTCTCGTGCTTCTCTTTCCCTTCAGAATTAAAAAATGACCCCTCATATGTAGGTTGTTATAAGATACTATATTTGTTTTGAATCTGTTGACTGGCATACACAGCGTTTCTAAATAAGGAATAGGAGATAAGGACTTTTGGACTTAGTATAGTCAATGTTTTCATACAGATTACACAGGTTTTAAATGAAGCAAAATAAAATTCAATATAATAAAAGGCTGTCCTTTCATAAATCACACATAAAAATACAAATAAAGTAATTTGTAATGCATATCTGCATATAACATTATTATGTCCCCAAACCACTTTTAGTAAAAAGCTATCTAGTCTCAACTGCAGTAGAAGTAGTAACTCTCATCCTCCATTATCTTCCAGGAATAAGAACTAAAAAGTAAATAAAGTCTGCTGTATTTGGCTCATAGTAGGTAACAGTAGTAACAATATTTATTAAAGAAGCAAAATCTGTGTTAGCCAGTTTATCCGAGAATAAATCTTTAAGCTGTTTGCCCTCTGATGAGTATCTGGATTTCCAGCTAAACTATCTGGGAACCAAGAGCACAATTCTGCAGGGAGATGATAAGTTCTGAATGTGAGAATATCATGGCTAGGCAAAAAGATATCTACCACAAGGTCAGCTGATAAAAGTGAGTACAAATGCACAAACTCTGATTAATGCAAGATAGAGCATGTCTCTGTGAGAAGAAGATACCTATGTTTAATATGTAGTGTGAGAAGCTTCCAAAAAAAGTCTTCACCAAACATTTCCTTCATGTCACAGATAGAAAGGATAATACAAAGTGTTATTTGAGTTTGTTTAGTGGTAAAGAGAAAGATGGCACACCACCTTGTCTTGAACGTTACACTGAATTAACGCATCTCCGCCTTACCACTCATCCCACATTGCTTTCTATATATATTGTCTCTATTGACTGCACGCTATGGGTATTATCTCACATCTGCGGTAGAAAATGCATTTATCCTACCGTTCATATGTGGTAACATGAGTTTTGTAGAGAATTCAGTACTTGCTTTCTGAGATTATATATCTCAGAGTGCTGAATGCTAGTTCACACCAAGTCTGTGAGGAGGCTTGGAGTCATACCCGTGATTTACGAAGACTGCAGCCTACGCACACCTACAACTTACCCATACTTAGAGAGATCATAGAAACCTAAGTAGATGGCACGGTAACCTAAATATGTAGCACCTGGGGCTTTGCACGTTTTCTCAGGCCCTTTTAACTCTGCTCCTATACTTTTTTTTTTTTTTTGCCATTCTATAGGTTCGCTGACCAATGTATACATAAAACTGTGAGATGTGCTTATCTTTTTATATCAGGGCCAGTATCTCCCACAGACACCTACATAACCAGCAATGACCTACATAAATCCTCACATAAGTTGCTTTAAATTATATGTGTCAAGCTGCAGGTGTTTCTGCACTAGTCAATAAGGGTTGTTTTTTCAACAAAGCTTGTTGTTTTCCTGGTTCTTTCAGTTTAGAAAGCTTGACGAAAAAAAAGTCTCTATGATTTAGCAGAAATAAAGGTTTTGTGATCCACTGGTTTTTATGCAACTTGAGAATGTGCTGGTTCCTGATGGTGTAATGGCATGCCTTAATTTTTTTTAAACAAAATTGAGGGCAGGCTGTTGCTGCCAAAATTGATTCACTAATACTGCTTCTCTGAACAGTTTAAAGTACAGAACTGAGAAGCTCAGCGCTGGGGTTTTTGTGACAATAATTCTACATCACAGCTCAATGTGCTCTTTGAATCTTATTTTTTGGAAAAAAAAAAAAAAAGAATCTTTTCAGATAGGCATTGCATTGGTTGTTTTAAACTTTTAAAAACCTCTCTGTATTCAGAAGTGTTCTTTGGTGCTTGTGCAACTGTTGACCCTAGGTCTGTCTTTGACTTGCATAGCCTAATTGGGCTACAGAACTCAGGAGGAGGAATTAGCCTTGGACACTAGGCAGTATGGTGTGAAAGTGCATAGTAAATATAAAACCCACCTTCTTAATAGCATGCATTTATTTTTTTTTTAAACCGGCCTCACCACACTTGCTCTCAGGCAATCTGTGTGTTCTGTCATTTGAACTTGTCTCAGCGGTTAAATGCAAAAGAATAACAAAAAATTGGTCAACAGAAACTTCATTTAAAGTTGTGCAGAGCCTTATGCATAGGACAAAAAGGTAGGAATGACCAAAATAACCCACCACCCATTGACAGAGTGGAAAATATTTCAGCTAGCATTCTTTCAGGTGCTCTAGTTAAAAGTAAAAATCCAGCCTACTTCAGTGCTGTTCCCTGAGGCTGATCTTGAATACCAATGAATTCATGTGCTGTAGTCAGGTTCGCATTATAAAACTGATTTTTATCATGGGCTTTAGTGGAGTTGGGAGCAAGAGTACAGTTGTCTTGAGTCAGATAATAACCAAAAAGCTTAAAAGTGAAAGTATACATTATTTCAAAAGAACATTGCCAGGCATGAATTTTCAGCTTCCTGCTACGCAAACAAGAGAATAACAGCTTGGGCCTAATCCCCCTCCTTTTAAAGTCGATGGGAGTTTGGACCCTAGGGTCTATTTTAGCAGTTATTTGAAATGAAATGTGACAGACAGTAAAATTATCTTCCCTGGCTAAACATTCATAAACCAAAATTCTTTCGAGGAAGGGGAGAGATGAGAACAGGAATTTCAGTTCTTGTTGTGCACTGAAGTATTTTTTTATTTAAAACCCTTACTCTGTTTTGAGGTTGAAAGTGTCACTCCATCATTGCCTTGTATATCAAGCGGGATACCCTCAGACAGCTGGTTTCTGATGTACCATGAGCACGGCAGGATACGTATAGAAAGTCATTGCTCAGTTGTAAATTTGAATGTTCTCCATGAAAAATTTCACTTGCCCTAGTACTTCATCTCAAAATATTGCATTTTCACTTCCAGTAAAGGTGTTTTATAATGGCAATAAGGGGCTGTAACTCTAGAAGGTGGCGTTGCTCATCTTTTCTTTGTGTCATGCAACTCCCACTGTATTATGATAGCATATGTTACCTCTCTGTCACGAGTTATTGGCTAAGTGCAGCACATTTTTATCTGTATTCAGAAAACAACCTTCTTCTCTCACAAAGAACTGTGAGCAATGCTAGGCTGACCATATTGCATAATGGTTTCTATACTATGTAAAATAATTCCATTTGGTACTTCCTACTTGGATTTTGCTTCCTAGATCCTTAACTGGCAAATATAATCCTTAAGTACTATGGATGTCTGAGGCATTTTGCCATGCTGTGTTGAAATAACTATTCAGGCTGTCTTTGTACATATGAGATTTATAATAAGAAAATTTATTTTCAGTCCACCAGGAAAATAAATGAGGACAAATAATACCAATTCCAGAAAAAATAGAAACATTAATTTCCAGTTGCCTACTCCTCCAGTCTTCCACAAATACTGAAAAAGGAATTATCGAAATGGCCCGTCCTCAGTATTTTTAGAGCGATTTTTGTAATCCCACTATAGAGAAGTTAAAGAAAATGGGGAAAGGCATAGTATTGATTTGCTGCACTGAAAGTCCTACAGATTCTGAATCTGTGTTCTGTGTTATATATAATACTGAAACTGGCAAATTTTATGTAGAGTGTTTTGTATTTTCTATATATAAGGACTCTGCACAGACAACAGGTGTGTGTTTATTTATTATCAGACTTCTGACTGAGAAGGCTGTAGTCTCTTGGAGTCTTTATTTTTCTTTTTTCTTAATTTAAAATTAATCTGGAGTAAAATGTTAAAAATTTATTTATGGATAAACTTAGAAAAAACCCTGCAGTCTCAACATTACAGGATGCGGAAACAGAATTGTTACTAAAAGCTAAAATGTCTGAATGCACACTTTGACCGCCTCCAATGCCAGGGTTTTTACTCAAGTTTTTTCTCCCAGGCAGTCACTGCACCCAGATTGTGTTTTTAGAAAGCTCTTCCACACTGTATTTTTTTTATTTTTTTTTCCTTCTACAAAGTTATGAGTGTCACTGGTAAATAATTTGAGGCATTAAACTCTTAAGTTGCTTACAACGGAAAGCCTCTTGTCACATAATAAATGCTCTTGTTCTCCTGGACC
Organism: Grus americana; assembly: GCF_028858705.1. NCBI lineage: Eukaryota > Metazoa > Chordata > Aves > Gruiformes > Gruidae > Grus > Grus americana. The sequence continues at coordinate 129,173,217 of NC_072853.1, read as the reverse complement.
ACTGTTGAGGTGACTGAATCTGAACATGAATCCAAACACACTGACTGTGAGTTAAACTGCACTCAGGCACAAGCTTTAGATAAGCTTCAGAGCATGAAAACAGGGAGAAATCTTCATCTTGTTCCATCCTGAATGAGGATTCTCACTCATATGTCTACCTGGAACATAAATTTACCAGCTTCATTAGGCTTGCTGTGACTACAGCCACACTTTTTTTCTACTATTGCAATGCATCTGTCCTTGCAGGTTGTGTCAGAACTGAAACTTTGTGAGGTTTGCTGTTCACTGAGTAGGGATTTTTATTTAAATAATTTGGAAGCTGAAGAAGTTCATAAGTCATAGCAATTAAAACCAAGAAATACAAAAGACCTTGGGCAATAATAATTAATTTCAGAGATCTATAAACAGAGCAAAGATTTTTAAAATTGGCAAGCAAGAAAAAGAGGTTCCTATCTCAAGAGTGGAAATTAACTGCAAATATTCTTGATACAAAGGAAAGTCAGAAGTTTATTCAGAGAGAAGGTACACAGTATGTAGCTGAATAGAAGGAGGGGGTTTATTACAAAATAAATTTCTGGATAAAAGTAGAACAAGTGAAGGAAAACCTACTGGCTGGTAAAATTAAGAAATTGTGAGAAATTAATGGAGATAACAGATTTTGCACAGTACTGCAAGGTAGATTTTTGATTAAGTACATTTCGATTTCACTTAATGGTTGGAAACAAGACAGAAGCAGATAAACATTAAGCTGATTCTCATAAAATAGGGCTGTATGAAACATAATGCCTGTATGATACACCTGTAATTTGCAGAAATAGTGACAGAAATGTAATAGGAATGCATGCTCTCATTCTTCTGGATGATAAGTAAATCAGAGTAACTTTGCTTTGTGAGTAGAAACATCATGAAGAGCAAAACAGTAACATTTTTGAAATGTCAGTCTGTAAAGTTTGGCAAGTCAAAGATGATACAACAGGGAAATTAGGATAAATTTTCAGGCTGGATGTGGTGCAATGTGTACTGAAATGTCTGCAGCCTTACACGTAGCTGGTGCTTCCTATAATATATTGGTGTGATAATCAATGAGCTCATAGAGAGATAAGCTTTTAATTCAAGGCCTGACAAAATGTCACCATTAAAAGATAAATAACTACAAAAATTATATTAACTGGCTTGAATTTAGTACTACACTTAGTTATTAAATAGCATTGGCTTGTTATTGGCATATAACATTTACCAACATTTTTCTTTGCGTTTTAGTAAAACCAAGTCTCTTTAGTAGTGTTCCCAGTATTATTATGTATGGTTATGAATTAGTAGGTTCCCAATTTTGGGATACATACGATTGACTGCTGCAGTTTTCTTGGGGAAAAAATATCAGATATTTGGAAGGTAATAACCACAAATAACCTTTCAGCATCTTCTACAAAGGCCTCAAAAGTCTGATTACTTGTAGAATTGAACTGACACAGTCCCAGCCAATTCACCAGGGGTCATTTGTAAATATATAATCTAGTATAAAAAGCTTTAATTAAAAAAAAAAAAATCACAGTTCTAAACTGCAATTTTTCCCATCATTACAAACTATGATGAATGAGTATTTTTAGCTATTTAAGAAAAATAAAATACCATGTAAAGTGCTGCAGTCTTTATATGTTCATTTCCTTCCTTTTAATTAGCAGCAGTTATATGATATGAGAAGTCTAATTCCAATCCAGGAGAAATGGGTTATGGCCACCATTGTATTCTTGTATTTCTAGGTAGATTTCCAAGACACATGGTAACTTTAAGCCCTGATGCAGAGATAAATATATTCTATTTGGTTTGAAGTGATAAAGCTCATAAATTTATGTAAAGTGTAATAAAAAGGAAAAGTTGTTGCCATTATCATTAAAAGTAGATTTACCAGATTGAGCTGAACCGATTGCTTTTGACAGCCCAGAGGATATTTATATTTTCAGTGAACTTTTTATATCAATTTTTCATCACTAAACTATTTACTCTTGCTGGTTTAGCTAGATTTTGACTCCCTTGATTGTTCATATGGGAAGTAGATGATGACGTTATATTTAATTTTCATTACTCCTGTGAGTGTATACAGTTTGAGATGCTTGGTGTGATGTATTCTATTCATATCGTATTACTTTAATTCCCTCTTATCCCTAAGTTTGTACTTTTATTAAAAGGAAGAAACTTCCCAACAAGACAAAAAGTAAGGCATTAGGAAAAAAATAAATAAATAAATAAATAAGACACACATATGAAGAAAAGGAGTTTTAGCTTCTAGAAGATGCCTTTTCTGTTCTACTGGGCGATATTAAGCCTTGATCCAACATACAAGCAGTACTCAAAGTTCCTAATAAAAGCTGTGAAGTTCCTTTGCAAACTCAGCAGACATCCAGAATAAGGAACTTAAAAGTGGATGGATATGCTGAAGAGAATCTGAGCATACTGCAATACATTTTAAAGAGAGATTTTATAGAACTTTTTAACAAATTTCATTTGGCTATACTCCATTCACTGTTCCATTTATTTTTTCCAAAGATGTTTCTCACACTGAAGAGTCAGGGAAAGACTGTGTATTAGAGAAAATCTAGCTATTAACAAAACTGAATTTTAAATTTCAAGATACAAATATATATAACAAAATTACTTATATTATCATTCAATCAAAAGCTATAAAAGTATCAGTGATTTTGAATGACCAGTGCAACTGATTGGAGGATAAACTCCAAAGGTGATACAACTAGAAGAGCTATATGACAGCATGGGAAACTATTCTGCCAGTCCTATTGTGGGAGACTATGAGAATATTTTTTTATGCCAATTTCATAGGAACTCCTAATTATACTTCTTATCATCTTTGCCTTCAGAAGTGATCACTGTTGACCAATGACTTGCAATAAAATAAATGAGATGGAAGAAAAGCCAGAGCCCCAGAGAGAAAGATGTCCTCATCTGTGTCCACATATGACTTTTAAAATTCAAGCAAAATTTGAGTTCATTTGTTCAGACCGAGGGAAAGAACATAACAATCTGAAGGTTAAGTAGTCTTTTCTGAAGGAATTTAGCCAAAGTCGCCTGAAGAATACTGTTAGAAGACGTTTCAGCTAGTGTTTAGAGAGTGGTTTCATACCATCCTAGCTAGGAAAAGGTTGACTCCTTGCTGATAGCCCAGATTATATTACGAGAGGTGGATAGTAGGTGTTCTCTAGCAGAAGCAGAACATATCTCTCAAGAGCAAACTCTTACAGTCATTCTATTTACTATCTTGAATATCAAAAACAATCTATCTATACCACACATGCCATGAGCAGTTGCCAGTTTCTTTGGAACACATAACCTGCTTTATGTTAAAAGAGAAGGTATTCCATATATACATCATGCAGAAATTCATCAGTAAAGACAGCTCAGATGTATGTATAGCAAGAATAACCTTTTAAATACATCTGTGATGATGAAGAGAGATGCCGAGATATCTTTGGAAATGTGCATATATGTATATCACCTTTTAGCGTGATACCTGTGAGGCTCATATTCTGAGGGAGAATGAGGGAGACCAAAGTATGTCTCAAAGTCTCTCTTCAGGCACTGGAAAGAAGTCTGGGGAAGATAGATGAAGGACTGGGCTTAACACCTGAATGAAATAGCGGTGCTCGCTGCAGAAGAACTGCCAACGTGCAGAAGAAAATCCAGATAAAACAATATTTATAGCCTGTTGGAGCAAAGGAGAGTGAGAATTTTGGCAAGAGATAAATGGTTCACGCTTTAGGCAATGATTTACAGTGCGAGGGATAGGAGAAGGATTATTTAGCCAGGGACAGATGTAACGTTCAGTACAGGAAGTAAAGAAAAATAACTCCTAATCTTTTATTTTTTATGTCATGCTTATGATGTTCTCATTCCTGATTTTCAAACATAGGCAGTTGGCAATACAGTCCTTCTTGAAAACGTCAGTCTGGTATTTCCTGAGGGGACTGAAACCTTCTTTCTGCTGTATCAATAAGGAAGAACTTATGAGAAAATGATACTGCCTGCTAACAAAATTAATCCAACCCCTTCAGGACTGAGTAGAACTGAAGTAACCCTTTAAAATAATGACATGTATCCAAGGTCTTTGCAATGCTTCTGGACAATGTGAGGTCCAATAAAATGAGTAGATAAACTTGGGTTAGTTCAGATCTACAGACTAGACATGTGGATTGCTGGACCAATCCACATTGTTTTTAAGAACAGATCTGTTACTTTACTGGGCTCAGCCATCTAGCAATGACAAAATGTGAACATTCAGAAAGGAGGCCTGATGGGCTAAGTGTCCTCTACCTCTTTACAAAAGGAAAAAGAAATGGTGACAGAATAAAGCAAAATCCTCTTTACTTAATGTGGACCTCTGTCTCTGGTGTGTAAGTCCTCTGTGTCCAAAGATAATTAGCACTTTATAATGCTAATTATTATAATTATGTCTGAGAAAAAAATCATTAGGGGGTAGGTCTGTTCAATGATTTTCAATTGCCCCCTCTATTAAAAAATAAGGTCATTTTTCGATTAGCTAGTTTTAGAAGCTCAAAGCTGGAAACTGTGTTACAGAGTATCCTTTGATTGTTTATTTCCTCATTTAAGATATTTTGTATAGACATAAATAAGAAAAAAATAAAATAATGTCATAAAATATGGCTGTCATAAAATTATCTCAAAGCTTTCTGGCTTCATGCTACCAATATGGAAACAAATAAAAAAAAAAAGTATGCATTTTTTGGCATGAGTATGTGAATCCTGTACTGAAAGAAGCTAAGAAAAGTCACCTTACAATTTCTTCTGTCACATATTTATTTGAAATACCAGAGGCAGTAGCTGGAAATTGAAAGACATACATTGTAGAACATAAATAGGAAATATAGATGTGGACCAAAAGTAAAAAAATTCATACTGGGATATTATACTGGGAGTGAAATCAACCAGCTGAATAGAAAGTCTTTGTTTTTTTCCCCTCTCACTCAGCATAACATTTGTACAAAGATAGTTTAGCTGTTGAAAACTATGATTTTCAGGCTGCATTTTCAGATGTACTTTGAAAGCATTGTAGAAACTGATATTCTGACCAGTACTTAAACTCTCAGTGATGCTATGTGTTATGTTTCTTCCTGAATATAGTAAATTCATTTTACTGGAGAGCCAGAAAGAGAGTTTACTGTGAATTAATTTGGCTTAGTTTGATTGTAGAGCAGGGAACCAAGTTGAGTGTTATTTCTCCAGGAATATACAGAGAGAAGGAAGATGGTGAGGCTGAATAAGCTGTACTGCAAATGGAGTGAAAGAGGTACTGATTGTCAAAATTGTAGTGAATAGGTGACTTTTAGAAGGCAATATAACTTAGCTGTTAATCCAATAAGTGAAATCACTTCTTAAAATAGTTTTGTAACACAACGTAATCAGCTAGAAATAGGGGCTAAAATAAGGTATGTTTTGTTATTTATACAAGTTCAGATTAAAAAATTACACTAAAATGCAGCTTCTATTTCTGATGAACCACAATTTCTTTCTGATTTGGGCTGATACATCATGTTGTCTTAAGTATTTGAGGGTAGAGAAGAAATACAACATGACTTCTGCCATATGGCTTAACTAATGTTTTGTGACAAAAGTAGCTTAACCATATATACCATATACCATAAAAAATGGTTGATAATTTTCCCACATAAAAAATGTGTTGTGAAAACTCACAAACACCCTGAGGGTATTCTGAAATGTTCAGAGAATATGAACAAACCACTTCTACAGATTTGCTTTACAGTGGAACCTAGGATGAGTGCAAATGATTTTGCAGCCTGGATCAGACAGTTCCTTACAGCTCTGGAGGCTGTCCCTGATTTAAAAAAAAAAAAAAAAAAAAAAAAAAGTTATTCAAGAGGAAAACATTTCCATCCCAAGGTTGTGAAGAAGAAAGATCCTCACTGATAAGGTCTCCAGATGGAAATTAGCCCTTCACATGTAATTTGACATCTTAAAAGGAAAAGCTTCCCAGGAGAAAGCAAGATATTTGTTGCATAGATTGAACACTTTGAAAGGGAAAGGCTCAAATGAATTTTGAGAAGATGGCCACTTCACATTTTGGGAAGATTGGCACTGTCAAAAAAAGAAATCTAATGAAAAAAACCCCACCAATTAAAAAAAAAAAAAAGTTAAGGTCCTCCTTCCAAACACATATACTGAATTTTGTTTTGATGCAGTAACAAAATATGCTGTACTGCAGATGTGCTATATTTCTTTTTTTAAAAAAGAAAACAAAAGAACACTGACTTAACAGTTATTTCAGAGAACATTTTAAACAAAGTAAATATCAAGTTAAAGTACGATAAAACAAATCTTTTATCTTTTCCCCCCCTTTCAGAATTTCCATTTCAGACTTTGGGGAACCATAGGAAATTCTATGTCGAAAACTCTTTTAGTAAAGCACTCAAGCATGTTCTTAATTTTGAACACCAATGAGAGCAATGGAATTACTTGTGTGCTTAAAGTTAAGCACATTTTAAGTACTTGCTCCATCCGGAGCAGCATCCCTTCATCCCTGATGAAGTCAAAAGAGTCTCTTATGCCTAAAAATAAGATGCTATTCCTTGTATGAGTATCCTGTGAAGAGTGAGGTAAAAAACTGATGTAAATGCATCAGGCAGTCAGGCATTCCAAATTGCCTAGAGCTACCCCTGATTCTAGGGTGCCTCACTTTTAAACAGCAATAGAAAGTAAGAGTAAGGATTCTTTTTTTTCCTCAGCTCTTTTCTTATTGTCCTTGGCACTTCTGATTTGTTTTTGCTAGTGATCTTTTTTCACAGTGCACAAGTCGATAGAAAGAGAATGACATCAGTGCAAGCACTCCAGCCATATGAGATGTCAGTTCCCATCACAAAGGTATCAGCTTTATGCCACAAAGTTTTATCATTTAAGTGGCCTTGGTTCACCTGGCTTATCAGTCTGGAGTACCTAAATGATTATGACTTTCATTCTTTATATCAGAGAAACAAGATGGACAAGATTGGTTTCTTTCAGTTAAACCATAGCCGCGACAGGGACTATTCTCAGAGCTAAGGAGTGATCCATGGACCACTGGTACGGATGAGACCATGGCAGGTAAGTCTGCACCAGTCCGCAGATTTAGTGTCAGCCTTTAACATTTATAATTCAGCTGACAAATTGGTGATAATGTTACTTGTTTGCCTGTGAAGAACTGGCAGGGATCTCTTGATCCAAAGAGGAAGCTGAAGGAAGTCAGTTTGTCCAGTACAGACAGATTATAGCATGCAATCACAAATTCACAGAATCACAGAATGGTTGAGGTTGGAAGGCACCTCTGGAGGTCATCTGGTCCAACTCCGCCTGCTCAAGCAGTGCCACCTACAGCTGATTGCCCTGGACCATGTCTAGATGTTTTATTAATATCTCCAAGGTGGAGTCTCCACAACCTCTCTGGACAACCTGTTCCACCGTTCAGTCACCCTCACAGTAAAAAAATGTTTCCCTATGTTTAGATGGAGTTTCCTGTGCCCATTGCCTCTTATCTTACCACTGGTCACCACTGAAAAGAATCTGGCTTTGTCCTGTTTGTTCTCTCAGCCTTTCCTTATATGTGAGGTGCTCCAGTCCCTTAATCATCCTTGTGGCCCTTCATTGAACTTCATAGAATGTTAATTAAAGATAAATTTTCTGTTGACAGAAATGTTGGCACCTTTACATGCCACAAAGGAAAAGAAAAAGTAGATTTGCAAAAGAAATGTCCATATACTTTGCTGTAAAATAGTGAACTCCAAGAAATTATTGGAAAGAACCACTTCATACGTGAATTGAGTTCTGGGAAACATACAGTTCAGTCATAATCAACCATCTTTTATTGGAAATGTGATGTAGAGGACATAGCCAGCCTCTTTTGGAACCTTGTATTTGTGGACAGATCCTGACTGTTATTCTGATTACTGTTGCTCAATAAGCAAAGAAGGACTATATAAAGAGGTAAGAACTTCTAATACAGGCAGATGGTAGCTAGTCTGAAGAAAATATTGTTTATTCAAATATTTTTTTCTTTGCTTCATACAGTGATTCTGCTATTGCAGGCTGGGTGCCAATAATTCAGGGTGGTGACACATGGGACTAATACAAAATGTGTTCAGTTTATCGTTAGGTTAAAATAGAAGCAAAGTTGAAAACAAGCAAAGTTGAAGTCAGGCAGTTTCAACTTTATAAACTTCCCTGCACTAGTTTAGAAAGCTTACTTGTGATGAAGCAAATCTGTTGGTTCTGGTGGGTGTAGAGCCCCCAGTGCAAGCTGTGAGATCTCTAGCCCAAAGAATCAATAAATCTTCTAATTGTGTCATGCCACGTCTGTGATTTAGACTGGAATATATTCTGTGATTTGTTTAATAAACTTGCAAGCTTAAATACCATGCGTTTGTGGGATGCTCCCCTGGGATTCATCCTTAAGGTTGCCCAAATGTATCTCCTCTTCCAGTGACCTACGTAGGAAGTGACATGAGACATGTGGTGGTTTAATTAGCAAAATGTTGGCATCAGATTAATAAAGAAGAGAATATCCTTTTCTACAGTTTCTGTTTCATATAAATATCTCTCTCAGAGCTCTGGTTCCATATGGCAATTAGAAGTACTTGTTAACATAGTTGTTTAGGTATATGAATAATGAAGGTGGGTTTTCTCCAAGCCCGTAAGAACTAGGGATGGACAGACTTTTCAGATAAAATTCAAACTCACCTAACTACACATAAATATTCATCCATTTTTTAAAACCCAAACTTAAATTGGAAGCTTCTAATATTCTCATTTCTGGTTGTCTGGTTTTTTGGTTTTCTTTAGTTGGTTGGTTGGTTGATTTTGTTTGTTTGTTTTTGTTTTGTTCTGTTTGGTATTTAATTATTATTTTTAATTAGCTTTTATTTATTTCTACATTGCTAAGGCTTGCTTGGAAATGAAAGTCATGATTCCATGAAAAAATCACCATTTCAAAGAAATACTCAAATTATAATGGCAGATTTGATTACCTGCATAACTTCAGTATAGTTATTAAATATAGTGAAACACTGGGTACTGGCTTTTAAATAACCCATAGAAAATATCTGTAGGTTATTTATTCAGCTAAATTGTCTTCTGCTTTGGAAAACCCACCAGAACATAAAAAAAAATCTTGAATTTGCATATTTTCAGTATCTTTCAAAGATGGTTTTTCAGTGTTCTTACAGTTTGATAGGTGAATTGCAAGTGTCTGAATTTCATACGGAGTGTTCAATGTTTCATTGAAGACAACAGAAATCATAGAAATAACATGACTGTGCACATTTAGGTTGACTAGAACTGCAAAAGGAAAATTCTTTAGGGAAATTTTAGTGTAGAGAAACCATGAATTAAGATTGCTAATGTATAATTTGTAACATTTTTTCCTGATTTGGTAAACCCCAATTTTTTAAGCTTTTTTGGGTCTAGGAAAGTTATAGTCATGATTTGTATAGTTAACACTAATGCTGCTAGGATAAAGGACAATGGAGGTGAAACTATGATGAAATTTTTTCACTTTCTCATTAGCCCAATAGTGGAGTTTGGGAGTATCACCATCCTCACTCCATTAAGCTTTAAATTATCCTTTGCTCTTTCTTTTCTTATTGCAACTTATTCTTAAAAGACAGAAATAGCTCTGATGTTTGTATGTCTTCCAAAGAGCCACTTTTGGCAACAGAAAAAGAGGACCTAAACAAATCAGAGACAGATCTTGACAAATTTATGAGACTAAATAGTCAAGCAGAGGACTGAAGTTTACAACTGAAAAAAAGTCATTTACTCTGCTCTATCCCTATAAAAGGACTGCCTCACTTCATTGGAGAAGTTCTGTAATCCTCATGAAGTCATGAGCTAAAAGATTTTGGTATCTTTCTGACTGAATTCGTCCATAGTTCTGTCTGATTCTCACATGATTGTCAAGTAAATAAATTCTATTTAGTAGTGTTTTGTGTTTCAGAATTATATTATTTTTTTACATTCATCTTTTGATTATAGACATCTTATTGTCAGAATGGAATAGAACAGACTATTTCAGTTGGAAGGGACCTACAACGATCATCTTGTCCAGCTGCCTGATCAATTCAGGGTTGATCAAGTTAAAGCAGGTTATTAAGGGCATTGTCAAATTGCCCCTGAAACTGACAGGCTTGGGGTATCAACCACCTCTCTAGGAAGTGTCTTCCAGTGTTTGACCACTCTCTCGGCGAAGAAATGCTTCCTAACGCTGAATCTGAACCTCCTCTGGCACAGCTTTGAACCATTCCCATCAGCACCTCCTTCTCTACTTCCCCTCCTCAGGAAGCTGCAGAGAGCCATGAGGTCACCCCTCAGCCTCCTTCTCTCCAAACTAGACAAAGCCACTGTCCTCAGCCGCTCCTCATAGGACATGCCTTCCAGCCCCTTCACCAGCTTGGTTGCCCTGTTCTGGACACCTTCAAGGACCTTCACATCCTTCTTAAATTATGGGGCCCAGAACTGCACACAGCACTCCAGGTGAGGCTGCACCAACGCTGAATACAGCGGGATAACCCCCTCTTTTGACCGCATTATGCTGTTTGATGCACCCCAGGATGTGGTTTGCCCTCTTGTCTGCCAGGGCACGCTGCTGACTCACACTGAGCCTGCTGCTGACCAGCACCCCCAGATCCCTTTCCGCAGGGCAGCTCTCCAGCCACTCCTCTCCCAATCTATACTTGTGCCTCGCAATTCATACTTATGCTTGTCATCAGATTTACTTGTGGTTGAAAGCTCCTAGATTTTGTTTGTTTGCTTGTTTATTATCAGAGTGGTTGAATGGCTTTTGCAGAATTTCAAATTGCTTGAGCAATGCGTCAAATGCTCTTTGCGTGCAATGAAATTGTTTTATTCTGCAAAGACTGTGCCCCAAAAAAGGGGAGGAAGCCCACTTTCTCTTTTCTAAAATGTATGTAGGTTAGCAAAAGTGTTCTTCAAAGGTTTTGAGTGAGACTGATGGGACGTGTGCAACTAAATGATGATACTTGCAGAATCTTTCAAAGACTGTGCAACAGGATATGGTCTATATTGTTATCTATGTAAAACCATAAACTAAAAGAGCAACAGATCTGCAAGAACGGTTTTCTCAGAAAACATGCCGCTTACATGAGTTAGAAATTTGAAGCTTAAATATTGATTTGAAATACTTGGGTTTAGATTTAATGAAAAGAATAACAGAGTCCTAGTGTTGGTTAGTACAGACAGGCATAACACAGGCTTCCACAATTTTTATGTCTATTCACCTTGTCCTGCTGTGTTACACCACTGCTATTCCAATTTTGAGCTTTGTGAACAGAGGCTTTTCTGTGTTCTGAACTCTGCTGGTTAATATAATAGCGATTCTGTTACAAAGGTAAGAGGAGAATAAAATAATCAGGTTTTCTTTCTTCCCTTGTAACCTCACTCCATGTTTGAAGCCAAATTCCAGAAACGGAAAGGTTAGTATCCTCTTCTCCCAAAGAGGTCTTCATGGACTGACTCCCTTTGAAATCAATGGGACTTTGTGAGAGTCATAAATGGCATTTGCAGGGAGTAATTGCAGGGTCAAGGAACAGTGTGTCAGAGCACTTACCTCTGAGATATTTCTCTGTGCCTATCTGTTAGCAGCAACAAAAAGTATTTCTTTCATTTTCTTCCAGCAACTGGGCCTTTTTAAATAGATGAAGAAAAATAAAACATGAATTCATTCTTACTCAGATTTGAATTGAATGAATAGAACTAATGTATAATCTTCTTTCTGCAAAGTGATAAATATTTACAGTGTGTAATGAGATTTCATGTCAAAAATTGATGGTATTTATTGTGTTTTAATAAAAGCAGATTTGAAAATGTTAGTTTTATTAAAGAAAAGAAGTGTTGAAAATATTGCTATTTTCACATTTGCTTTTTCTATGGAGACCTTATATGCAAAGACAGATTTTGAGCTAACTATATTACTATGGAAATCAGTTGCAACAGAACAGAAATAGTATGAAATAATGAAAACATTAATACTTTTTTACACCTTGTTTCATTTATTTATCAGTTACACTCTCTATTTTTTTCTTTGTTATTAAGGCTCACATATTTCAATATTAAAAAGGTTTTCCTTCTTTTCTCATAATTTTGTTCCTTGATTCAAATTTCCTGAAATTATAACAAGAAACAAGCATTTCATACATGGCGGAAATCTGGAAGTTCAAGGCACTGCCATATTCAGTGTCCAGGTTAAGTGCTACACAGATATTTGTGTATCAGTAAAGAAATTATTTCCAAGCATGTACTGATGCTAGAAAGAGGCTGTATCCTCTCTCCTCAATGACGAGTCCAGTTATCAGTTACTTCCAAACTGACTTACGGCAGTACCTTAACATATACTGCCATTAATCTGCTACGTCTATAGAGCTCAGCTTTCTTGGGGATTTAAGGCACATTAGTCAAAATATCAGTACATAGGTGCTGAGTGCTTGAAAATATCTATATGGTTCTTTCCATTCATATCAAAATTTCAATCATTTAATGTTTCACAAATAGATGAAGCAGGTGATCAGACTTGCATTTAAAAGGCTAAAAACTCTAAGCAAACTCTAAACCAGTTCAATAGTTTCCAGGTCATGTAGCTGTAAAAAACTTGTTGGCTTGCAAGGCAACAGTATTTATGTTAAATTAGTAAACCATTTATAAATACATGAGAAAAGGAGGTTTTGTTGCAAGTTAAAAAAATTAAGGAGGGAAAGTGAGGGCAAAAGATAGCAAGAGATGTAAAATCTAGCCTATTTTACACATTTTTTTTTTTAAATTGCATGCTTGTACATGCATGTATGTATGTGCATGTGTAACTCTTTAGATAGGCATTTTTGCTTCAGGCAAACAGAAGGAAAACTCTTACAGCATCCCTTTAATTGGCATGAAGCCAGCCTTGCTCATTTTCTGCAGCTGGCATGAAAATAAACTCATTTTTCCAGAAGTGACCCCCATTATTTCATTTTTCCTAGCTCCCAACAAGTTGATGAGCTATAATACAAAGCAAAGAAATTAATTGTTATATGGCATCTTTGTTAGAGTAGTAGTGGTGATCAGCAGTTGGGGAGGAGGAAATAGTTTTGAGCATGTGGTAAAATAAAGATTTTCAGCAGAATAAATGAGTAAAATGGCCTCAGATAGAATCATAGAATCAGAATCATGGAATTGTTTAGGTTGGAAAAGACCTTTAAGATCGTCAACTCCAACAATTAACCTAGCACTGCCAAGTCCACCACTAAACCATGTCCCTAAGCACCTCATCTACATGTCTTGTAAATACCTCTGGGGATGGTGACTCAACCACTTCCCTGGGCAGCCTGGTCCAGTGCTTGACAACCCTTTCGGTGAAGAAAGTTTTCCTAATATCCAATCTAAACCTCCCCTGGCACAACTTGAGGCTGTTTCCTTTTGTTCTATGGCTTGTTACGTGGGAGAAGAGACCAACACCCACCTGGCTACAGCCTCCTTTCAGGCAGTTGTAGAGAGCCATAAGGTCTCCCCTCGGCCTCCTCTCCTCCAGGCTAAACAACCCCAGTTCCCTCAGCCGCTCCAGACTTGTGCTCCAGACCCTTCACCAGCTTCGTTGCTCTTCTTTGGACACACTCCAGCACCTCCATGTCCTTCTTGCAGTGAGGGGCCCAAAACTGAACACAGTACTTGAGGTGCGGCCTTGCCAGTGCTGAGTACAGGGGGATGATCACTTCCCCACTCCTGCTGGCCACACTATTGCTCATACAAGTCAGCACATAGTACCTAGTTATGGGTAAAGAAGGGAAGAGAGGTCTTACGTAAAGTGAACTAGAAATTTCTCAACAAATTGAGAAAGCTTTTTGGAGCTTTTTTGTTTTGCTTTTATGTTTGTTGTCTTTTTGCTTTCTAAATGTCCCTTCTTCACTTGAAATGCAAGTTTCAGTTTTGGTAAGGATGGACTTCTCTCCTAAGAAGAGGTGTTGCTCTACAGTCCTTCTCTGCAAATGAAAATAACAGAACAGAGCAGGCAGTCACCCAAACAACGTTAAAACTCTTATGGGCTTACACCAGACATAGCTTGAACTTATGTCTTCAGGGGAGCTCGAGCAAGCCAGTAGATCTAAAGGGCAGATTTTTGTTGTATTTCCTGTTGAAATTTGTTCCACTCTATATCGGTAATTAAATATTGATTGGAGTTGTACTTGAAGTTCAGTCTCTCATCCTGTTTCAACATCGCAAACATGGGTCACTGGCTGTTCAGATGGTATTTGAGGTCTCTCCTCTCTTTGTGTGCCTCTCTTTTTCTATTTCCCATTCTAAAAATGCACAGAAACTTCCAGAAAATTTTAACTTAAGATCTTACAGCACTAGAGCCCTACATAACTCTAGTCCTGTGGACAGTTCATGGGAGGCCAAAACAGGAAGATCAAGTTAAAAGATAAAGCAATATAAAGCAAGTCAGTGAAGCCATAACACAAAACTGCATAGACTTTGAACGTAGAGATTACGATTCTATTGTAGAATAGCAGAAGCTGGGAAAGATGAAGGGAGGGATTTCATGGCAATGAATGACTAACAAAATAGTGCTTCCTAGACAGAAAATAAGAGTAGGACATCATTAAACTAAAAATGGAATATTGCAGATAACACATTTTGACACCTGACATTTGTTAATGTGAATAGAAGGCAAGAGAAGCAAGATGTAGTGCTGTTGAGGAAGGAGGGAAAAGGCAGTTGTGATCTGGATCGTTTTCTGGATCCAAGGAAATGACTGTGAATTAAATCTACTATTTAGATTTCTTTAGAGGACACAGTAGAAAGGGAAGCAGAAATGTAATCTGAGACATTCTTTTTAGCAGCAGTATGACTAACACAGTCAGGTTGAACAAATTGTTTTTAACAGGTTATTTTTAATCTTTATCAGTTCATCACATTCCCTTGCTATTGGGTGTGCAGCTGAAGGGTAGAAATGATGTGGGAGCATTAAGCCAGGGACCAGAAGGATTTGAGGGAAGAGTCAGGCTGTTTAAAATGGTGCTCTACCAAGTCCACTGCTCGTCAGGATAACTGCTCATGAGACTATGACTTTTCTACGGGCCGTGATGCAGTCCACATTTCTTTCCATGATTCAACAGCTAAAACCAATTCCTTTCCTGCACCTACACAGAGAGACACAGGATCAGTTTAGAGAGGATAAATCACTTCATGAGAACTCTGGGTCCAAAACATCTCTCCAGTTAAGAACATTTACTGATTAACTGTATGTCTTTGGAAGCTCATCAAAAGCTCTTAATACAAATTACATGTAAATGTTTATCTTAGTACTTGTGAAAGGAGATATCTTAACTAGCAGTGATTTTCTTTATCTGAAGCCTTTTCTCAATCTGCAGAATGAGCAAAGCTTCTCTGTAACTGAATCTCAAACCTGGGCTAGATAGACCCTACTACAGGGATAGAGAAAGTAGTTTAATGTCTACCCGCGTTCAAGGTTCTAATTATCTGAGACAGCTGAACTGCAGCAGATGCAGTGGTACACACCATATTTGGAACACCTGCCTTCTACAAGGTCATCTAAGAATGAGGTTTTTTCCCTTTTCACACTATACTTTTTGATATACCTGGCAAACACAACTCTGAACCATTAACAGCTTGAATGGTACGTGTACTTGTTTCCCATAAGTGACAATGTTCTCTGTCTTGCTGACAACTGTTTGAACTAACCCACCTCACTGCAGAAACACACAAGTTTGTAAGAAACTTGTAAACTTTGAGTCACCATCTCTGGATGTATTTACAAGACATGTAGATATGGTGCTTAGGGACATGGTTTAGTCGTGAACTACGCAGTGCTAGGTTAATGGTTGGACTTGATAATCTTAAAGGTCTTTACCAACCTAAACAATTGTATGATTCTATGATTCTGTTTTGTATCAGTGCATGAATGTAGGAATGACAGTGACTATGCGCAAATGCATCAGTGAAGAAGTACCACAGCAGCAACAAGCAAATAATCTCTTGGTGGTCATTCATCTTATGGTAGAAACCACCTTCCTAAGGAAATGCAATCAATATCTTGAGTGACAGGAACAAATGGGAAGACAGACTTTTTGGCTAGTCTCTGACGGAAAACAGTTGTTCCCTCCTATGACAGAGAATAGCAGGAGTCTTGAAGGAGAAGGGAGGGGAGATAAATTTGTACGTAAACAAAATGGTGATGAAGCCTCAGTGAAGCAGCTTCTTCCCTGTAAGATGGCACACAGGAGAGAGGAAAGACCTACAGTACCTCTTTATCAGTAAATCCACTTATGAGAGAAGCAGTAGCATGGAAAGCAACAATTATTCAGCTGATAACCCATAGCAAGAACTCAGTTAATGGTTACCCAATGAGATGGCAACAGAAATATTGACTGTGACCTGTTTTAAGGGAGAAAGGAAGAAAGCCAGCTCTAATTGGAACAGTAATGTCTATTAAAATGTTATTAAAATTTTGTTAGCATTGCTATTCTCTTTAATAACATAGCATGCTAGATGATAGGACTTTTGCAACACTGCTAAGATAGACTACCTACCTTAAGGATATACTGTTGCAAACAGTTACTAAGGAGGATGTATATGACTTGTCCCCATATAGTCAATTCACAGTCTTGTGAAGACAGTCACAAGAGTAAGTTACCCATATTCATAGGGTTAGTAGGTCAGAAAAAACATAGCAGGAGGAAATGACAATGTAATGGTAAGTATAGAAGAAGAAGCGCCCATAAAAAATACAGTATTTTTGAAAATATTGAATGGGGTCTGAGGGTTACATTGTATGTAAGGCAATCAAGTAGGAAGTCTTAAAATGTCTCTATGGTTTTAAAATATCTGCTGACACTGAAATGGTTTTCCACGTTATAGAAGAATGTTTCCAGAACTATCCAAGACTTCACAACTGTCAAACTTGTTCTTATGAAAGTATATTTGTAAACAGACACAGGAAAGAGTCTGAATAAATTATGTTAAAGCATCCATAACAATTCTTTTTTATGTTCTCTGCAAAATACAATTGATGTTAAATAAATCCATGCTAAGCTCGAGTAGCAACATTTCAAGTATGGAAATATTGCAAAGAAAGGGTTGTGAAAACTCTAGCCCACCAATGAGATAGCTGACCTACGTACATCATATTCTACCAAGTTTCCTCTCCTTTGTTATCAGCCTGAGATTTGCCACTGGATCAGAGCATTGGTCCATCAAGTCTATAATCTTTTGCCTGTGGGAGCAGCTGATACCTGATAAACAGTTAAAACTAGCCAAACAAAAGGCCATTAATTTAGTTAGTAGTGCTCCCCGTAGTGATTCTGTTCTGACCTTTCTTCTGATTATCTTATCATACGTAGGTTACATATTTTGTTCTGATCTCTGGTGTAAATCAGGTGTAAGTCCATTTCAGTAAAGAATGATACAAAAGAGATCAGTACTATGCGCTGAGACAGACAGGCTGATTGTCTCAGCTGGCATAAACTGGTGCAGTTGCAGGAGGGCTAAGTTATTTTACCCCAGATGAGAATCTCTTTATTGTGTCTTTCAGAATAAGCCTTTATTGAACCAAGCCTGAGGAGAGGAAGGGAGAGAAGAATGATGGAAAGAAGGAGACCAAAAGATACTCAGGGCAGAAGTACACAAAACCCTCTTCCCCTATCACTGATTACAAATTATTATACAAGCTGAGCCCCATATTGTATACTTCATTTACAGTAATTGTACAACAGCTGTATAATAGGTGTAGTTTAAGGTATGAGTGTTGCTCAGAGTGTAGCTTAAATGTCCACAGTGAGATGTGAATATGAATATGAATGGTCCTGACTGCATAGTAATTGGCGGTATTATGGGAGTGAATGGAAAAGCTACATATGGATGAATGGGTGGGGCTAGGGAAGGGTGCAGCACAAGAGACTAATGGTAGATTTTATTTTCTCACATAGATGCCTTTTCCTTTAAATAATTAGCCAGCGGCAGTAGAAGCAAATGAAAAGGAAGAGAAGGAGACCAGTTTGGCACGCTGAAGCTCTATACTCATTATATTAAATCATTCCAATTTCCCTCTCTTCACCCCACCTACCTACCTATCGATCCATCCGCATTAAAGTTATAACACGAACAACGGAAAAGTTCCAACCTGGGGGGGAAAGGGGGGGAGAGAGGTTTTGAGAATATGATAGCATTAAAACAAAAACGTGGTTGTACAAAATGCCTTAGCATGCAGAAACATGCACCCCCACCCCCGGAATGGAATAATTCTTTTCTTTCGCACACACGCTACTGGCTTAAGTGTGTTGCTGTTAGGGTGTTACAAAATGAGAGGTGTGTGCTGCTGTGAGGGAATGATGAGTTAGGAGTCAGAGCTAAGAACCAATTCATGTTGTATTTGTTTAGTTTTCTTCTTTTGTTACCATAAAATTTGGAAAGCATTGTTCTAGTTTTGGTTTATTTGGGGTTTTTTTTCCTATTCTTATTTCTTTATCATTTATGCGAATTCAAGTGCATGGCAATCTGTCTCTTTGATACAGCTGGATATGTAGTTATTGGGCAAGTTATGAAATTTGGATTTGAGCATTTTATTGTTATATCTGAAATTCTCTAAGTGCAAAGAAAGACTTAAACTTCAGGTCAGGAAAATGACTTTAAAAGCATTGTGAATTACTTGGCAGTATCACAGATAGCCAATTATATCAACAGTTCGTATGAACTCAGAGGCTGATCCTGCAGATGTTAACACTTCAGAAAACTTGAGTTCAGTGTGATTTGCTCACCCAGGACATGTACTTATGTCCACAACTGTTTGTAAGTTCTAGATCCAGCCAAACCGTATGAATCTGATTTTGCATTATAGGTTGCAGTACAAAAATATATACCAAGAAGTAGCAAATTATAAAGCAATTGAAACTCATTGTATATCACATAAAGACAGGAAATAATATATTTTGTGTTAAAAACTTGACAAATTGGCATTATGTGTATCACTGATCTTCTAAATATTTGCTGTTTTGATAATCATTTTTTGTTTTACCAGAGACAATTTCCTAAAGAAGATATTTAAACCAGAAAGCCTATTATTGCATCATGCTACCTATTTATAAATTCTAAGGAATACACACAGCAAAAATTAATTACAATTATTCATGTTCTTGAAAATGACAGTACATGGCAAGAAAGAAGGGTCACTCTTGCTCACTTCTTTTTTAAGACAATCTTTGTTTACCTAGTTCCCAAGTGTTAAGAGCCTGTACGGTACATTTGCATAGGATAACTAACATATACCACACCATTTTCACGTCTGCAAGTACACGTGAGTAACCGTAATTACACGTGACACCAATTACTCTATTACTTTGTATTAAATTATAATGGAAAATTCCACTAGAGAATTGAAGCCTAATTGCATCTTAATTTGCATAATTTTGCATATTAATTACATCTCAGATGAATAATAAATTTCAGCAGATTTTTAATTTATGCATAGACACAAAAACAAGTGGAGAAATAATTTACAAAAAAATACCAGCAACTATTACTTAGGGCATTCAACTAATTTTGCTTAGTTTAGCAAAACAAAACTTGGTTTGTTTAATATAGCATCTTTAGGCTGATTGCTGTTTATTGCACAATATGTCAGTTTTGAAGCACAGAGAGAAGCTGAGCCTTTTTAATACAAAAAATAAATGTTAATTCACAGCATTTTAAGTTGAGGGATTTTACATTTTTGAACAAAATGTTTGGAGGACAGTGCTATTTAATTAATTTGAGAATGGGCTTAATTGTAATAGGTTTTTTTACTTATAAGATATCTTATTTCATTGCATTTTTTTAATGAAGGAATAAAAAATAGAATATTAAAAGAAAAAAATCTTGATGAGGAGGTTTCTCTGTTAATCAAATGCGGAATGTTTTCTTGTTTAAAGACAGCGGTTAAGCAACTGCAATTTTGATGACTATTAGTTTCAGACAAAGGGCAAAATTAAGGCCAGGAAATGTGTGGAATTTTAAATCAACATATATTTAAATAATTCTGGAGGTATTGTGTTTATTTCAGAGTCATTTTATATACCAGAAAAATAGCTGCATAATCAAAATGCACAAAAACTGTAACTTGAACCTGTACAGCTTTTCTTAACTTTAGAGGCAAGATAATGCAACGAGTCAGCCCCTATATGTATTCAGCTGGACTACTCACATATATAAAGTTAGGCAGACGGGAAAGAACAGAGTCTATAACCTTCTACCCTTTTTTTTTTTGCCTACCAATTTTCCTATCAATGTTAGTAAAAAAGAAAAACATTTCTATTTATATGTATAGCTTATTTAATGAAAAAACTTAACAGCACAAATTTCACAAAAAGACTTTGCTTCCCTGAATTTCACACTGTCAACCTACTTACTGCTTTTCAGTCTAGCCTGTAAAACTGAAGTCCCTTTACGCTGTCAATTCATCCCAAACCCTAATCTGGTATTACGCCTTTTGTACCTGCTGCCACTGTCAATCTGAGACTGCCTGCACGAAGGATAATTCTATTGATCAATTGCCAAATTGTACAAAAGGAATGGACATCAATGCTCTAATAAATCAGGAGACTGTCAGGATGAATGAACATATTTGTCTTCTCCTTTGCTCAAAAAAAACCCCCCAAACCCTAGAGAAGCATATATTTTTCCAATGTGTTTTGTAGTTCTGCCACTTTAGGGGCTGGGCAGAATCCAGCAGGAGACCGTGTAATCTCCAAGAGTCCACTCTATGTATCTTCTGCCGCAGTAGTCTGGATTTTACCAGTTGCAATGGTCTGGGAGATTGTCAAAAAAGAACATTTCACAGTGTACGTTTACATTATACCAGTTACAGATCATTATTTTTACTTGTCAAGCAGGGATCTGATCTGAGGAATACCGAGCTATTCTTTTTTTTTCTTTCTTTATTTTAAAGTTACACATTTCAAAATTAATATATCCCTGGGAAAAGTTTTCTTTTTCCTTAGGAAGCACTGAACGCAGAAAATGTGTTCTTGCTATGATGTCTATAGGTATTGTGCCTCTGGTTTGGTATCAGACGCCTGTCACTTGGTTCCATCTGCACAGCACACCAAATCCCATTAGTAGCACCATCTTTAGTACCCTTCTTGTTAAAAGTTAAAACAGTTTAGCTTTCAAAAATAGCATTCTAATGAGGATCGAGATTGCCCTTTTACTTTCTGAACATCCCATTTGGCAGGGTTCAGATAAGCAGAGGGGAATTGCACTGAATGAACCGAAGTGGGGGTATGAATCTTCAACTGTTAAACAATAGTTCCCTCTCATGGACGATGTGGGCTACCGCACTTTGTGAAATGCATCTGGAGAGTCACAGCATTTTTTTTTTAAAATGTATTTTACTTCTTCCACGTACCAACCACGAGATATTTGCTGACAGAGGGGAGAAGTAATGGTCAATTCACCGTTCTCAAAATCTGTTGCAAGTGCAGCTGGGAATACAAGGTCTTTTCTACAACACTTTGCAAGGAGATGCAATTTTTCTTTTCTCTTTTCCTTTAAAGTGTTTGAACTGTGAGAATGGATACTTATCAGGAAGTTTACAATAATATTATGTATTGTTTGAAATATTTTATTCAGTCCTCATCCTAACTGAAAAATCCAGCATTTCATTTCAGTGAAGTACAAGTTAACCTAAGTAATTTGGTCAAATGAGATCATGATGGATCATGTATTTTGCAGTTATACTTGACATCAGCTTTTGACATCTTGAGATTGTGTTTGATCCTGCCAGATAGAAAAGCCTGGCTCCCCTTTTGGGATTTGGAAGTGGAAAGTAATTCCTACTCTCTGCATTGTATTCCCACAGCACCTTCCTTCTCCATTGAATGCCCACTGCTATATTTTGGGAAAAATTTAGCCACTTTTATCTTCCTTAAAGTGATGTTATTTAGTACTCATGCTGCTTCCTCCCCCTCCAGTCAGTACAGTACCACACAGGATGCTACAGAAAGTGGAAGTGAACTTATCAGTATATCTTCTGTATCTCCTTGCCTTAAATATATTCCTTTTGAACTTCTTCAAATCTATTTGGGCTCTGAATGTTAACATTCTCCGGCTTTGTTTTGGAAATCAAGACTAGGTTGGAACTGCACTCTTCGAGAGATGCATTTCAAAAGCTCTGCATTATCTCTCTTTTGGAAAGCACAGGTCAAGTTGACCAGTTAGCAAATGTATAGGCAAAAGACTGAGGACAATCTAACAATGGCGTTTTTCCTGGATAAGATTTTCAGGATTTGACCTTACATCAAGACAACTAAGATACGCTATTCCTTACATTCCCAGTTTATCATGGTACAAGACATTCTTGCACATATATCAACCAAAAAAATCAGTCTTGATTTCAGGATTGCAAATGTCATAATGAAATTTTTAGAGTTAGGTTTGAAATCCAAAGTATTTATCTAATTATTTTAGTATATTTTAGCATCTTCAAATGTTTTGTAAAGATTCTACAGGTGGAAGACTATGGAAATGCTAATGAAGTGTTCAGGCTACTATGTTTAAAAAACTGTTTTGGGGTTAAGAAATTGAAAACAAACATTCCCAGAAGTTGAAGGAGCATCCTGTGAACTGCTGTTGCATGCTTGCCCTATACTTACAGGTTTTCTGGGTTTCTGTTACTCACTACTGTTAGAGACAAGATTCTGTGCTAAATATTCTTTCAGTCTGCAGCACAATGATCAGACTTCTTAGAAAAATGATTAAAATTCGAGAAATTAAATCCTCCACATTTATTAAAAAAAAAGATTTAAACTACTAAAGATCCAGTACAGCTATTAAAAGGAATTTACACTGTTTGCAAGGGGAGATTCCATTCTGGCATATTGTGGAGTATTTTGATAAAAAATATTCAAAACTGTAAGAAATTTGCACCAAAAATTAAGGTGTGATTTTTAATATAAATTTCAAAATTCAGGTAGGGGATATAATTTTAAAATTAGTCACCAAAGCTTTCAACATTATTAATATAATGTCACTATCAAATTCATTTCATGTTTGTAAAAATTTATTGCATGTACAAAATAAGAAAATAATAGTGCAAAAGTCATGATTCTGCAAGTCATGCCACGCAGCTGTGTGCAGGTACGAGATACTGATTCAAAGGCTTGAGGAATAATTTCTACTGTTTGTCTATAAAGCGTGAGAGAAGGTGTGTCGATGCTTCTCCAAACTGCTTTATCCTTGTTCTGATTAGCTTAAAATTAGAAGTTAATTCTTGGCTTCTTTTCAGAAGGTGAACTATAAGTATCAGTTCCCACATTTATATGATGTGGATGTCTAGCTTCAGGGAAGTGAGTTAGAATAACAACTCATTTCACACAGGAATATCATACATATAACTGAATCCTAATTTCCCCCTTTTTTAACTCTAATTGTCCCATTTCACTGTACTATGCACCTGTAATACTAGAGATAAATAGGCTTCTTTGAGACTGTAATGGTAATTTTTGTCCATCTCCAGGAGCATCATGTCTGTTTCCACTAGCAACAGGAGACAAAAAAGATGAATCACAAACCTGGGGCCACCGTGCCTTGTGTTGTCATGATCTTGCCCAAGCGACCAAGCTGGAGTGACCCCAATGAGTTTTAAAATTCAGAACTTGTTTCAATTTTAGGGCGTTGCTGTGTTTTCCTCAACTTTTCCATGTTAGATGCCAGAAATGTGGGTGTTTTATGAGACTTGCCATGTGCATTACAACGTTGTTGAAGGGTAAGCTGTATTTACAACACAAAGCATAAATCCATCCACTCCAGAGGCACAAAACTAGAACATCAAAGTGTGAGGTATACAGTCAGGGACTGGCTGCTACTCCTTGAAGCAAAGTAGACTTAGGGCACAGACCCCCAGCAGCAGCAGCAGCACGATCTTATCATTGATGTCAGCACTCTAGAAAACAGTTGGCTTTCTGAAGCCACTTTGAATTAAATTAAGACCTGTGAGATGGTGTCTATAGGGTGGATTTCAATACAGTAATCACTTCTACCCCCCAGCAACAGCAAATCTACAGCTTTGACTAGACAGGGTTCTCCTCATCCTATACAGACCACGTCTGCCTTTACCCTCATGGTTTTTTTTTTCCATAGCAAGGCATCCTGGCTTTGAGTTAATCTTGATCAGTCATGTTTGGGATTGCAAAACTCAGTATTAACTCGCTGCTGTGAAGCCTGGTGGTGGGTCTGGTGTGAATAATAAGGCAATTACAGTTACATGCTTATCCAGGTGCTGGGAAATACAGGAAACTTCTGGTTAGACATCTGAATATGGGGCAGAAAATGCTATAGAGATTTTAGGTAAACTTTTTTTTTTTTTTTGAGGGTGTTGTTTTGTTTTCAGATGTATTTAAAACAGTTTTGCTCTTTGTTATATCATTCTGGAAAGCTTGGAAGTAAAAACAGGAGAAAGAGGTGCTGAATTAAAACTGACCCATTTCTCTAGTTACAGAGAATCAAATCCAGGAGCTGAGCCAATTACAGTATTTATCACATGATTTTCTTTTAGTCTTTTTCACTTATTTACCTGCAATGGACAGCATAGCAAGAAATAACACTTCTGTCCCATTTAGTTAGAGAGTTGGAAAGAATGTTCAACATGCAAAGTATGAAGATATGAGTATCTCACAGATGAATGGATGTTACTTCAGTCTTCAGAGACCTTTGGTCTACTCTTCTCCTTAAATTAGCCCCTCATTCCTTATTCATAACATTGCTATTTTCCACTCCTGCTTCTGCTTTCAAATGTCTCCTTTGGAAAGGCGAGATTTGCTGAGTCAGTCACTTTAACTGGAGTGGCTCAGTATTTTACTTTTTCCTGTAGTTTATTTTTAATATATAGCACCCATGAATGTTAATCAGGAAGGGAAGGTATTGGGGAAATCCTAGCCTTTTTTTTTAAATCAGCAAAGTATTAGCTGCATAAGACTGAAAAAAAATCACAGTCTGATTTATAGCTGCCAAAACATTGTTGGGTTACTAAGCTGCTTACCACGTTCTTTGTCTCCTATCCGGTATATAAAAAGACTGTTTAAAAACTGTGTGAAAATTTTCAAAAACACCTTTAAAAGATTCCATTACTTAAAGTGATTTGGATAATTGTGTTCAATGGTAGCCATTATTTAAAAATATAATTAGTTGCTGAACTCAGAGAAGGAGGGAAATTTCTGCAGGTGTTTCTCATTATTTGCTATGCATACAAAATATCTGCATAAATTACCATTATTATTTCAATGTATACTAAGAGACAATAAAGCATTAGCAAGCAAAGAAAAATGTTGTTGACCCACAATCTGTGTTAGCAGCGTAGAGTTTTGGCCTTCAGTGTTTTTGAGGAACATGTGCAATTGCATTCAAGATTGAAATTACAGGTTTGCACCTGTAACAACATTAAGTATGTAACAAAAGTACATCAGAAGGATATTGAAAATGCAAAGACATTAGGAGAAAGACAGTAGTACATGCCCATAACTGCGCTACACAAAACAGGTATTGATAGGCAGAGCTTTTCATTCTCTGCTAAGGCTACAGGTAAAGGAAGTCATCCCTTCTCATCTCTTCCATAAGGATCTGAACTTCCAGGAATCTCTCTTGTGATTTATTGATACTGCTACAGAAAGATTTACACATGAAGTACTGAGACCAGTTAGGACCTCCTGACTTCTAGCTCCGGTTCTGAGCAAGAGATGTTCTGCAACTTGGGGAAAGATTTTATTTCTTATTATGTGAAATGGAACAACAGTAATAATAAAAGATGAACAAAAATAAGAAAAATTCAAATTACTATATTGATAAATTCAAATATATTAATTTTAATGAATAAGTGAGAAAAAATCAGACAACCTTGAATTTAATAGGAATTCATTCAGTTTGAGAAACTTGAGGTTACTTGCGTTATTCATTGTATTATACATTAGTTTTTCAATGAATCCAAGTAAAAATAAGTTTTTATTATTTTACTGGAAAATTAACAGAAAAATCAGCATTTACACATTGTAGTGAAAGTTTTATGTTTCCAATCTGAATGTCTTTTATTTCATCCTTTAATTTCTAGAATTTTATCCCATAAAGGGGAAGTAATAATAATATGAAGTCAATACATACTCATAAATAGTAAAGAAATGATTAATCTCTTGTTGATTATGAATGCTTTACATCTTGTCACAGGTGATAGGTGATATTCAAAGTGCCCCAGCAGGTAGAAAGAACTGCCTTGGAGGAGGGAATAAGGCTTCTCACAGTATACATTCAGGATGGAATGATCTCCATGCCAAGACTATTTTTACTCTTCAAACTTCATAAATTGACAATTAAGTTATGCCCTGAAGTATTTATGCTGTAAGAAGGTTTTGCATTTTACAATGCAGTCTGTGATATTTCATTACATTAATGGAGACGCAGTCTAGCTGAGACGCAAATGGTCTGGAAGAGTGAAGGGTCAAAACTAGAACTCTTAACAGAAAATATGTCTTTTCCAAATAAACATTTGGCAGTTTTCAGACAAGCCTGGAAACTTTAGGATTAGTTTTACAAAAAAAAAGTCTTTTTTTCTTTTCCAAAGGATAATTGAGTGGTAATTGTCATGCATTTCTTATTAAAATAACTTGATGTATGTAAATGCAAGATAACATAATATGAATTAAAGGCTTTATGAAGATTGAAATGATGCGGTGGCTATCTGCACAGGAATACATTTCAATCTGTTCCTTTCCTTATTCCTGGGACAATGCAGGACCTTGAGCAAGGGTGTAGAGGAAGTGACTTTCAGCTTTTCTGAGAATTCTTTATTTGCAAGGCTCCAATGTTCTCACTTGGATTAGAGAATGGAAATTGATATGGGACTTCTTAAAGTCACTAGGAAGAGCCTTGATGATCAGGTTCAGAACCAATAGCAGAAAATCTACTGGTTGAGTGATCTTTTGTGGGACGCAAAACATTTACTTTTTGAAAATCAGTTGCATTGGAAAGTAGCCATGTTAGAAACTTGTTAATCATTCACTAGTAATTTTCAAATAGCTTAGTCCATATACTCACCAGGTTTTAATGACTATAGTCTCCCATTAAGTGATACTCTTCTATCCTTACTATTCTGATTTTCCTTGTTTTCTGTAAAATATTTTCTCTTACAACATTTTGAGTAGGTTGTCCACCTGTGTTTGCTTTTATTTTTTAATCCTTTGTAGTTTGGAAAGCCTGGGGGTTTCTTTACAGATAATGGATAAGAAATTATTTGCAATTAGTTAAAATATGATTATGTAAAAATGTAACATTTTCAAAGTTTAAGTGTAGGAAAAGCAAGATTTCTAGAGCACATGGCAAGTGTAAGCCATTCTGATAATGTAATTAGGATAAGGATATACTGTGCAAAGGCGTCAGGCTGGGATGGTTATGCTATGTAATGAAGACTGTTTAGAAAGCGCCATGTCTTTCATTTGTTTAGAAAACAGCTCCATTTAAAGTAATGCATTTACAAAACTATTTCTCCTCTTAACAAAATCCTGCAACTTAAAATTCCATGTGGTATCCTAATACTTTTAACAGTTCAAGAGAATAGCTTGATACTAGCCTTGAAATCTATACAGTGCTGTGATCTCCATAATTTTGGTGGTGTATCACAGTAACATGAAGGAACAGATTTATTCATTCTTTCTTCTGAGATTAAATGTAATTGGTTTAAAGAGATAATCATTCTTTTGTTTGAGTTTTATGCATTTCTTATGAAGAGCTAACACATTTTTTTGCAGTCTGACAAAGTGTACAGTCTTTTATCCTCATTTCCCAGTGGATAAATACTTCGTTAATTAATAAAGTATTATATTAGCACTTAGTGTCTGCATTTAACTGTGGAAGGATTTTATTCAGATTATGTTAATAGATTGTCCGCTTTATTTTTGCATTAATTACAACCTTTTCCTGTGATGTTGTCATAAGAGAATTGTCACTATGAATACAGGGGGCTTTTCTGGATTATTTTTGTTTGACTGTTCTGAAATAATGCCTGTTACATGTTGTTACTTATGCTATTAAGCTGAATGTTTAATTATTTACTGACAATGATACCCCTTGCAAATTCAACTTTTCTTCTGCTTCCTAATTGTTTACAAATCTGTTCTGATCTACATACATAGCTGTATATCAGTATTTACTAAATAGCATGTACAGATAGCAAATTTGAAAGCATTTTGGATTTTCTTAGGGCATTTTTTTTCTGATTATTTGGCTTTTTAATATTAGCTAAAACACCTTGTATAGTGAGTGGTACAGCTGCTGAAGAGAATGGCTGTGATTTCCCTTAAAGGAAGACTGAGAAATGAGGAAAAATAATAAGCACTATGAAAGTAAAATTGCACCATATGTATTCATCTTTGGGACAAGAGAGCAATTCTACAGTATTGCTTAATTGTAGCTGTCCAGAGAAATGTGTAAATCCAGTGACACATTTTTGTACCTAGTCTGTAAGACAATATATATGTGTGGGAAACTGAGGAGCTTCACGTAATAGTGCTGTGGGACATTCCTACTTAGCCTTTGTTCCTGTCTATCAAGTGAGAAGGAGGAAACAGTTTCTTTTTTCAAAGCTTTTGGCCAATTTCCTTCAAACAGGAAATTATTATCTTTGCCACGATGGGAAAACAGATTGTATTTCTTATTTGCTTTCATATTTCATCTCTTAAGACAGAGATAGAGAAAGAACGTTTGCAGACACTAATACTAGCCCCTGGACACTTAAAACTTGTGGAACCTCATTGCATTCTGTGGGAGTCTGTTCATACCAGTCTGTACATAGAAAAGATGTGACATTTGTAGATATACTCAAAACAAATCTGGGAGAGACCTCCAGAGGCAATTCAAAATGAGCCTTGTTTTAAAGTATATTGCATATAAGTAATATTTTTTTCTTCTCAGTTCCCAGCCATTCTACTGAACTGTTGATATACTGGTACTGAAGAAAAAGTCAAGTTTTCTGTTTAACCTTTTAGTATGCTGAGCTTGATGTTCTTATTTTCAAGTAAAAGGCTGTCTAAGGGCACAGTTTATTTTTTTAAAAAAAACCTGTCAGTAAGCATAGCAAAGATAATTATCATGTGTGCTTCATTAAAAATGTCTGAGGTACTAAAGGTATGTTAGGGGAGTTTCCAAATCAGAGCTTAGCCCAGGTGCAATATTTCATGACTCAGAAGGCAAATAACTATCAATGGGCTATCATTTTGCTACCCATGGTTTATTTATAATTGCATCTATTACCAGCATGCCTAAATAAAAAAAATAAAAATAAATAAAAAAGACTAATTTGCATGTGTTAAAACTGATGATCCATGCATCACTATCTGCTATCAGAACACGATTCTCAGCACCCCTCATGTATCCACACCATGATAACACAGTAGATTAGATGGCTGCCCTCTGCTCAGAGATGTCCAGCCCTAGAAGAACCGAAGTTTTGCAAACAGGGATCAAGGTGCATTGGCAAAGCTACATGCAAAAGTATACGCGACACCTGCCCAACAATGGCTGGATCGGATCTCTCTGCTGCTGCTTCTTATGTTGCATTTATCGACTTCACCTAGGAAAATAGTTAAAATGGTGAAAAATATGGGTGTACCTGCAACTATTTTACAGCATATAAAGCACCTCTATGATCTAAATATTGGTACTTTTATGTGTTTTACTGACCACATTCAAAAAAACCTCTGAACTGAGTGTTAGATGGGCCCAAGTAAGTTCAGGCTCGGGAAGTCCTCTCTGGCAATGTGTATGACGACAGCTTTTGGCTGGTCGATCTGAAAGATAAAATACATTTGTTTCATTTTTGGAGGTATCAGTTTGGCTTTTGAGTGCTTACAGAGTTTGGGAGGCAAAAACATGAAGAATCTTTCAAAGGGTACAACTACACTAGCATTTTTGTTCAGATCAGAAGCATGTTTTTGCAGTGAATCACCCAATAATCCTCGCTTACCATGCTTTTGTTTGCATTTTGGAGTGGTTTATCCTTTCACATGGAACTAAAGCGGAAGCTATGCTCCATGATGTGCACCTCATGCAGTCTAAGCAGGTGCTCAGAACAGGACGGACCAAACCTAGTCCAAGAGACCCCCTCTGAAACTCATATAGTGTTGATATCAGATGTTTAGCATCAACCATTTCGTTCCACAGATCTGTTCCTAATGTTCAACACTATTTGCTAATACAGACTTGACCAACAGTATAATTCAGAGCATCTGCTAAAAACTGGATACTCACACTGCATGGAATAAGAATACCATCCTCACAAAACCTTGCCACTCGCTCCAAATGGGAAATCTGTATTACAGAAAGGTTCTTAATCTTCTCCTGTTATTCAAGGTGATTAGTGATCCTTGAGAAGACGACATGTATGATATCTCCCCTGTGTTTGAACACTTCCCAGTTTCTGGAGTACAGCTTGTGTACCGGAGCCTTTCTCCCATCTGAAAGCTGCCTGCATCTGACGACATCATCCTACCAGCTGCTCCTTCTTCTTCTTCTTCTTGAAAACACCGCTAAAGCTGTGAGGCAAAGCAGAAGACACAGGTAAGACTGACAACTACCAAGAGGGAGATGATCAATTAACTAAAAAAAAAAAAAGCCTGCCTTTTTCATCAATGAAAGAAAAAGGTGCATAAGAGCAGCTTTACTCCTCTACATCAGTGATATCGACTGAAATGCTTGCTTGAAAGAAAACTAAACAAACCCAAAACTTAACAGTACAAAGGTGATCTTCTGTTAGCACAAACCCTAATACTTCTGTGGAACAGAACTGAGAAAACCAGAATGCATTTGTTCTTTGGAATGAAGTCATTTTTTTAATTACTATGAAATGTTTAGAGTAACCAGCAGACCGGTATTAGCAACTTTTCTAGATAAGCAAGAATCTTTGTCATTAAGCATGTTAAAATCTGATGCTAACACATTGCTACCTTTAAAGTGGAACATTTTTCTTTATAAACCTCTAAATATTGTGATAGCTATCAGCTGCCATTCATTTAAGGACAGTGATGTAACATGGCTGGAATTTCAGAAGCAAATCTGCAGAACCTATTATATTTTTATAATATATTTGGAGACTTTCCAATTCACGCTGTCAGTATAAGACTAAGATGGGCAGTACCATTTGACTATTTTTTGATGATGCAGTTTAACAGTTTGTTTGGAAGGCCCTGGGCAATTTGATTAGTGCTGTTTGATGGAGCAGTGTCATCAGCATGAAGTGGAACAGTTCTGCTTGTAAGTGTCTGGCAGGAGATCCGAGTTTCTGAGCATCACACAGGCATAAGCAATAAACAACATGTTATTGTACATTCCATTTTATACTTTTATAGCTGAAGAAAATTAATAATGCATGAGCATCCAATAGGTTTCCATAAGACTTTGCCTTCAAAATAAAAATACAAACTACAGCTTGTGGTAGTATAAATGTCTGTACTCCATATCTGTGAGCACACTTTCATGTCTCTTGAGGCAACAAGAACCTGGGTTGAATTCTGGCCTTGCTGAAGTCAGAGCTCCACTAGACTCGGATGTGCCAGCACCTCACCCTGGTTTGTAGTGGTGAATTGTGGCAATGTTGCTGCTCTGGAGACTACGTCAGGTGCTGCTGCTAGGCAGTGCAGATGGAGAAGCAATTTCTCTTTGTAATGCTCAGCTACCCTTTTGTTCTCCCATGTTGGGACTGCAGAACATACATTGCATAGACTTTTCTGCATCAGAGGACATATATGAATTCAAACTTCCCTATGCCTGGACTCTGAAAATTTGCCCCTTTATAGAGATTTCTTTTCTGCCAAGAAAAGTCTTCCAGATTATTAGTCATCTGAAGTTGCACTAGAAGAAGGACAGAGAGGTAATGGAGCTGTTACCAAGTAGAGACTTGATAGTCGCTGCCCCTAACCATGCTTTTTTGTCCTGAACTGTTACAAAAGCATAACCGCTAGGCTGCTGGGTGTGCTAGTTTCCATACCAGGACAACTGCACGAACGCTGCTTATCTGAAACTTTGGGGTAGGATTTATTGGTTGATGCATAAACAGAAAAAGAAACACCTTGGATTTGAGCATTATAATTCAATGAACTAGTTAGTACTATTATCAAAGTAATAGTCAAAGTATTTTCAACTTGCATCTTGCAGATGAGTCTCTCTCTGTTTCATGAGATGGAGTTTGGATGGATTGAAATGGCATGAGCCCTTAAAGCCATTTTCTGCTTTTTATGGTACAGCTGCAGACAGAGCTGAAATCCTAGGTGCTTATTTGCAAAATGTTGGATGATATGCCATTGCATTAGATCAAATACTGGTTTTCACTTTGCCTTACCCAGTTTCTACACATGCTTTAACAGATGTAGTTTCATGCTGACATATTTGGGTCTGTGAAGTGTGGGATTACTTCATAGTACACACTTAAGCAAAGTTAAGGTTAAATTACTTAGAATGCATAAATCAATGCTAGTATTGATTGTGAGGGAACAGATAAAATCACATTTAGCATAACATTGGAGCACTGTAGATTGGTGATACCTAGTCTAGGGATGAAGTCTCCTTGGCAGACTTCCACAGTTTTTTTGAACAAACATGAATAATCAGAAAAAACATATTCTAGTTTAGGACTTTATGTTGTGGCTGTGGGGTTTCTACTCTACTTTGAAGTGCTCTGAAACCTGATTTACTATATCACATAAGCTAAAATAAAATAAATAAGCTCAAAGGCAAAGCCATAATCTAGAAAGTCAGCCTCCCTTCCCTGCCTCTGGCAATGAAGTAGTCTTGGCTGTGTAACCCACCATTGCCAGAAGTCAGGCTGAATTCAAGCATTCTTGGTATTATATAAAACCCTTCATTTTCACTTCACAAGAGCTGTTATTTGGCTCAAGGAAATTCCTTAAAAGTTGTTTTTGTTTGTTAGTTGGGGGTTTTTTGTTTTGTCTTTTTTTTTTTTTAAATAACAATTTTAAGCTGGGAGACAGATTTAATTTTCATTACTAGTGTTTGATTACATAGAGTGACACCTGATGGCTGCATAGAAGATTGTCTTGATAACACACATTGTGACAGATTAACAGATTTGCAAACCAGAGGGATTCTTCTATTAATGTGAGCCACCTGCACATTAGCACAGACCTTAGTATTTCATCAGGTGATTCTTGTCTAACACACCCTTAGAGAAACAGTGCCACTGATGCCTGGGGAGACAGTGGAGTCTTCAACAAGTTAAAGAGTTTCTCTAAAAGGATATAAACTGAATTAATGGGGCTTTATGTTTAAGTTACTAATGGCCTAGATGACTATTTTATTCCCTGCTTTTTTACAATTTTTTTTTGTTGTTGTTGTGGTTTCTTTTTAAAGATAATTTTGGATTAAAGACCTCAAGGAGTAGACAGTCTATGGCCTCCATGGGTAAGTTGTTCTGGTATTTATATACCCTTGTGGTTAACAAATGTATTATTTCATCTGTTAATTTTCTCCTTCTACAAACTTTCTAATCTTGGGTAACAATTCTGGAACACAGGCACAATCATGGGGGAGGGGTGGTGGTTTGGATAATATTGCTTCCTCAAAAGGATCTTGGTGGAGGTGGGAGGAAGAAGAACTTGTTAGGCATTTTCAGTGAAAACTAGAATTCCTCCTGTTCACAGTAGGAACAGAAGTTTTATAATAAAATGCAATTTTGACTCTTTTTCCATGTTCACATCCAGTCTCTGTGGCTGTACAGCCAAAGCACATCCATGTCTCTTCCATGTGATAAATAGATAGATATTCATTGGAAACAGAGTAACAGTTTTCAGCTGACTTTAAGTCTTTAGTCTAATATACTAATTTCATTTCAGATTAGGGATTTAGCTTAATCAGAAGAAGAAAATGAGTAAAATGCAAAAGAAGAAGAAGAAAATGGAGTAAATTGCAAAATCTGGCTAGCTTAATTTTGATGTGGTTAAAAGTCTGACAGCTTATGTGTTTAGTAAAATAGATCAAGCTTTTTAGGCTTTTAATTATAATGTTACCTAAAATAACTCTTGTATCTTATTATTGAAATATTATTTTCTAATGTCTGCTGCCAATTTAAATAAAGAATGGTGAGAAGAGTATTTAAAAAATTAGATGACTTTAAATGCAAACTGCTAAACTCACTGGAAAATACTTGGTTGATGCTTATTAGCTGTGTTTCATTGTAACAATTAAGAGAAAACAATAAAGAACCCCTTATACATAAGGTATAATATTTTCAGAAGTAGTGTCATGTTTTTCACATCAACTTTTCCATATGTTTCTTAATTTGTAAAGATTTTCAAAGTAGCTGCACAAAAGCTTTTATGGTAATAGATAGATCTACCATGATGATAAGGATTTAGATTACTTAAGAGTGAAACCGAACAAGATCAAAAATCTGAGGGACAATGCAAAGCAGAGCCTTATCAAAAGGCTGCCTTTATAGCTCATCAGTGCAAATTTCTTGTCAAAATGTTCCTTGAGCTAAGTAAGAGTTACTTATTCATATGAACACCTGACTTATAAAATCAATCAAGCACTGATATCAAAGATGTCTGGCTTTTGCATCTATTCAGGTTGATGCTTCCATTAACTTGACTTCATACTCTAAAAGCGTATTTCATTTCTAAATATGCTGTGTATAACTCATTAACATCAGAGCCCCCAACAGTAATTGCCTGAAAGTGAGTAAAGAAAATCGGAAAAGATGAAGAGCTGAATTACCACTTAATGAAAGAAAAAAAAAAAAATACAGACAGATATTTAAATTGACTGTCGTGCAGCAGCAAGCCTCTATGGAAAACATTCAGTTTGGTGGTTGGTTTTATTTTTAAGATTTTTAGACTGCATTTATAGTTTGCGTTGAGATATTTAAAAATGTGTGAAGTAATATTCAATATTACTTCAAACATCAATGTACTTGTAGATGGAAGCTTACTCAGGAATTCTGCTTGTTAATGATTTGTGTGTGTGTGTTTGCAATGTCTTATGCTTCTTCGCCTTACATACCGTTATTATGTCAGTCTTTAGAAAGGTATTAAGAATGAAGTAAAACTCAATTTTGAGAAGGTACAAAGTATCAACAATCTATTTTTTGGAAGACTTAAGTGATGCTTTTGCTTTGTCTGAAAGTACCTGATTGACCTTCAGTAACTGAAATCTTTTGAGTCCAAGATAGGGCTAAGTGTGCTTGCGCGTGTTTCTTGCTTGAGGTCACAGCGTGATGGCAGAGGTGGCCTCTCAGCAGAGTATGTCAGTGTGGCTCCACTGACCGTAATGGTCCTCGCTTGGCGCACATCAGTGCGGCTCCAGTTGCCTCAGCGCAGCTGGATTGATTTTCACCAGCTGTGGGTCTGGCTGGGCAAGTGCAGAGAACGTTACGGGGGCAGATAGACAGCAGCTTTGAATATTTTAACATCATGAAGGTGAATAAAGGTGAGGATTACTTTTTGTCAGTTCAGCAGTCTGTTCTGATAAATGGTTGATTTGACTGTTACAGTGGAGTAAAAGGATGCCTTTTTTTATTGTGCTAATAGAAGCTGAGTTGAAACATTTTGTAGGAACTATTGGATTTGGATAGTAAACTAATTGTTGTTAGTGCAATTTGTGCTGGTGCTCTTACTCCTGCTTTGTGCCAGTGTTGTCAAACTAGTTCTTCCAAATTCCTTCAGCTAGCTATTGGGGAGAAATGGGTGATGTAGCAAACTGGCACAGCTTAACTCTAACTTATTCACAACTTGCACAGGGATTCTTATTACAGGATGAATATTTGGTGATTGTGTCCTGGAAACTAACATTTCAGTTTAATAATGCTGAAAGTTTTATTTTTAAAACATCTGTGTAGACATGATCATAGTAGGAGTTAATATTTTAGATATGCATATGCCATGTATTAGGAGTTCATTGGGATGAAGGCAGTCACTGAAAAACCAGTCTAGCACCAAGGTACAGGAGGATTAGTATTGAGGAAGTATTTTCCTGAAATACTGAAGAGATTTTTTTTTTAACTGAAGTGCCTGAAGAGATTAATTTCTCCCTGTAGCTTTATAGGGTGCCATTCAAAGAGGTATTTCAGGTAGAAAGTTATTTTTTTTGTTTTGGATTTCTCTCATGTGAATCAAACTCCAAGGCTGGCAGAGACAGGAGGGGGTGGGGGCAGGGGAAACACTTTTCATGGCTGCTGAACTTGTGTTGGTTTTGGTTTTGTGGTTTATTTGTTGTTGTTTTTTTTAAATCCAGTATTTTCAAAATACAGTGAAATTTACCTTCTTAGCTGTGAAATGAGGAAACAAGATATTTATTTTCACACTGCACCTGTTTCTGCCTTCTAGTTACGAACAAACTGATTCCTATAAGGCCACATGTCATTAATGATGGGTGGTTTTTTCCTCCCTAGAATGAAAATTACACATGGACTTTTTCCACATATGTATGTATTTAAGTGTGCCAAAACTGTCCTGCATGTATTTAGCAGCAAAGGCAAGGTTGAAGGCTGGTAAGCCTTTAATAAGAAGAAACAACAGCAGAGCTTTTCATTGTCCTTTAGACCTGCAAAGCTTCATTTTACAGTTTTCAGTGTGCTCCAGCATAAGTGTAGCTTTCTCCTTGCTCCTCCCCAACTAACTCCTGGTGTGCCTAATTGCCATTAGTGTCAGGATAAGTACTGGTACTGTATATATTTCATAAACTTTCCATGGACTTAAATAATTTTAATGCTTCATTCCCTTGTGCCTCTATCTTGTATACCTTCCAGAAATCCTTCTTTGGTAGCTCCTCCACAACGTCTTTTCAGGCAGCTGTTCAGCAACTCCGTTTTGGTAAATTGGTATGCTTGTTTGCTAAGGCACAGGCACAAGAATGGGGGAAGTATGGCTTGCTCTGGGACCCACACCCACAGGTGTCTAGATCTTGCTGGCATATGTATTGTGGAGTGCCACTTTAGAAGGACCTGATGGCACATGCTTCTAGCAAGAAGACAAGGCAAGCTTGTTTCCTCTACATCAATCACATGCTGTTTCTGGGCTTGTTTCTACTACCTCAGTCATCACAGGGCATTTTTTGAGATGGCACGGGAGACATGGACTGAGAAAAAGTACTACTTGTCCCGTGCCACTGTTCTTCACTGTAGACAAACGCATGCTTGGACCTGTGCTAAAGGGTGCCATGGAAACAGGATTTGTTCATCACCACGGTCTGGGCTTATGTCCAAATAACTTGTATGAGATGAGTGTGAGCTCAAGCATAAGGTTGGACTTGTACTTAAAATTCAGTCCTGAAGTAGCCATAGTAACTACTCAACTAGCAGAGTTAAGTTTGCAAGAGCTACTTTGTGCCTCTAAAACGTAACCATTCATTCATAGTACCTTTTCTTAGTTGGTAAGAAATGTACGCATCCTGATGTAGGTTTTTCTGAAAATAGATTCCTTACATTGAAAGCCTAAAAATTCAGTTTACAGGAGGCAAAAGTCTACCATGAGTGAAATAATAAGAATCAGTACTTAAAAATATATGTCTGCCAAAAAAACCCCAAAAGTATGAAGCTTGTATAATTCCTTATAGCATTCATTAATCTTAAATTGAAAATATGGGCCACAAATTTTAGTTTACAAGTCAGAAACCTGTTAACTCTTGTTTTCATTATAATCTGCTGTTTGTTTTACATGCACGCATAAAGATTCTAATCTGAATGTCCAAGTGTTTCATAAGTACTTAGATAAATAAGACTCTGGCTCCAAGGAAAACCTAGTCTAATTTGGAACAAAGCACATGTAATTAAGAGGAACAAAAAAGAGAACAGAGGTCTGCAGATAACAGCTGCTATCTGTGTTCCTATGATATTATTGCTTCATTCTAAAGTTGTCAATACTAATAGATAAATAAAATCTGTTATTTCTGACTGAACAAACAATTGTAGTTGACTGGGCTTTACTTCTGGACCTACCTGTGTCATGATGCTTAAAAGGGGTCAGTTTCCAAGGGAACAGTTTTATGGTCAATTTAGACAGTATTTTAGAATCGTGAGAAAATACAGAAGAAAATTTGGAAATATTGGAGGAGCTGGCAATGAAACATTCAAGACGGGTATCATTAGCAGAGCAGTAAATATGTGCAAGTGTGCCTGCATACTACAAGAGGTATTACGAGACAGAAAAAAGTGGGTTGCAGAGGAGCGAGAGAGACTTGTAAGGGGACATTTTAGGCAAGGGTGAAATGGAAGCAGAAGCAGTAAATGAAGGTTTGTGTAGTGTATTAGGCCTCCTTTGGCAGCAGGAAATGATAGGAAGATAATGGCAGATGCTCTGCTTCCTGTTCTGTGCACAATAACTCTAGGGTAGAGTCCTAGCTAAACACATATAGTCTGCCTGTGGGAGACTAGCTGAGGCCAGCCCTGTTAATCGCGTGTTATTCTGAGGGTGAAAGTTTAGATACTCTGCTTCCACAGGGGGTTCCCCTCAGACGCTTTTACCTGTGGGGTGGAAGTACTAGGCCTCTGTTTGCTACTTTACTAAAGACATCGGATTGGAAAGATGACCACAAGGTACCAGAGACTTTCCCAGCTCCGAGGCAGATATTGTTTGCCATGTGGTAGTGATTGAGATATGTAGTCATGAGCCACTCCTCACCCATGCAGAACACTATAACCAGTGC
Organism: Grus americana; assembly: GCF_028858705.1. Lineage (NCBI taxonomy): Eukaryota > Metazoa > Chordata > Aves > Gruiformes > Gruidae > Grus > Grus americana. The sequence continues at coordinate 129,134,481 of NC_072853.1, read as the reverse complement.
TGGTAATGCAAAGAAATTGGTCAGGTCCAGTAACAAGACAGCTGATATCACAAACAATTTGTCACGCTTCAGCTCATGTGGGATGGAGAGAATGGGTTGTATTTTCCTGCTTTAACTGCACCATATCAGAAGGAAGTGTCAGAGGAGGACTGAAATATGGGACAAATCAGGAGGGGAAACACTATTTTTTTTTTTTTTTTTTTAATTAGAAGATGTGTTATCATTGTTTCAGAATAATACTGCCTTCTTATAAATCTTGAACTTGCTCAAGTGTAGTAGGGAAAGGACAACAGTTTAGACTTTCTATGAGATCTTTGTTCCCTTTATTATGACTTTGCATGTGTATTATGAAAGAGAATAATTTTTCAATTGTGTAAGTTAAATGCTTTCACTAGGCCTCTGTCACAGGTAACACAGGATGAATGCAAACCCATATCGGTTCTGGACACTGGGGCGTTATCTGCAGGGCTGCTTTCCAGTTGATTGGTGCTGGTGCACGCACCCCCTGCACACCCCCAACACGTAATGGTGCATGGGGTTATTCCTCCCCGCACGCAGGACTTGTCGTTCCCCCTTGTTGAACTTCATGATGTTCCTGTCAGCCTTTTGCTCCTGCATGTTGAGGTACCTCTGAATTGTAGCACAATTATCTGGTGTATCAGCCACTCCTCCCAGTTTTGTATAACTTGCAAGCTTTCTGGTGGTGCACTCTATCCCATCATCCATGTCATTAATGAAGAGGTTAAGGAGTATTGGCCACGGTACCCTGGAGTATGCTACTAGTGACTGATCTCCAGCTGGACTTTGCTGAGTGCAATCCTAAGAGGCAGGCTTGTTCCTGAGAGTTCAAAACTTTAGTTTCTGATACTCACTCATGCACATCTGATACATCAGCATTTGCAGTTTAAGGTTTTTTTTACCTATAAGTTTCTAAGCCACCTCTAAAAAGGAAAGATTTTTTTTGCTCGTCTTACTTCAGTGTCTTTTGCTTGTTCTCATCTTTCTGAAACATGGACCTCCAGTTTTACGTGGTATCCTGCAGACATCAAAAGCAAGCCCCGCTCAATACTGCTTCATGCAAACACTTGGGCTGCAGTTACATTGCATGGGTAGATTATAGCCTTGCTGTGTGAACTATCAGACTTCACTAATTTAATACATAATGATGAATTGTTCTTCCTCTGTCACGTCTAACTGCTAACCTGTGTGACAGTAAAGCATAAGTGAGTTTTTCTTGTTCTCTTGTCACCCTCCCCATTACTCCTACCTTAAAATCAATAATTTTCCTTTTTGTACAACTCCCTCACCTTTCTCATAATAGAGAAGGAGAAAGATAATCTGATGCCTACTCCTCAGGTGCTAAATAAAGCTACTAGAAAACATGTTTAAAAGGCCAAGTTAGACTGAATATTCAACTGCTCTTTTTTGTATTGTCGCGAAGCAGCTGTAGTGAATATACCTGTGTGTACGTATGTAGTCTGTATACGTCTGTATGTATATGGAGATAAGAAAGGTGGCGTGATGGAGGCAACGAGGCTTTGCCCCCTGCGGGGGGGGGGCTGCCTGGGCCGTGTCCCCGGGGGGAGCGGCGCTGCCGGCGGCTGCAGTGCGGCGCGGGGTGCGCTAGGTGGGGATCGTGCCACGTCAGCGGCAGGGACGGGAACGAGGCTTTCCCTGACGTGTCAGGCGAAATCCTCGTTTGATCAGTCTTCAGTGTTACTCATGAAGGAGGTATGAGCAGCAGGAAAAAGATGCTGGAAGTCTTCATTCTGGCTGCAAGAACACCCATCGCAGCGCTGTAATAAAAATATGCGGGTAGTTGCTTTTTTCTAAACCTCATTAATCCTACTGAAACCTTAAGTGTTGCAACAATTTGTTCTTCCTTTTCTTTGTGGTTATCTGAGAAAAGCTTTTAGGCATGTGAGATAGAAAGTTAATACTTTAGAGTTGTAATACGTAACCCGAGTTTTCCAAGTGGAACTCTTGAGTGCGTTACACTTGCTGATTCTCTATTGAACCGCCTGTTTCTGTTACTGGCTAAGGAACAGTGCAAAACTAAGATTTATAAATTCTTGATTAATAAATAAGGCTTGCACTTCATCAGGTGACTCATATAAAGAATATGATATGACAAAAACAATTAAAATGTCTGTGCCTTTGATCTAAAATCAAATAGTGCTGTACTTTTGGAGAGGATTAACTTAGCGCTACCTTATGCCTAGAGTGGGTCAAAGCGTGTTTCAAAGTGTTTGGATGTTGCTTCTGTAAGTTAAGTCCAGACAGGGTTTTCTGTTTTGGAGTAATCCTTTCTCTTTGCAGGACACATGAAATACCATGCTAAATAAAGGATAAGGTGGATGTGGGAGAGAATGAAGCAGTGAGGAAATTAATAAATAGCCATCTGAAAAAAGCATTCTTTTGACGTCTCCCGCAAAAGAGGTTATGAAACAGGCCTTTGAAGTATAAATGTCAGTCAAATATTCTGTCTCTGAAAAGCAATAATGTTGAAAATCTCCTTTTAAACTTAGACAAGTTTTTAGGACTTTTGACCTCTGAAAATATTCTATTTATTTTGACAAGGGCAACAATCTAGCACTAGATACAGCTAAACTTTTCACTTCTGAAATAAAATGGGTACTAGGGGGCAAACAAAATTATTTTTGTGGTAATGATGCAAAACATCAAAGGTTTGGGATTTTCCCCCCGAAAATCAGATTCCAGACTAGAGGGGGAAAAAAGGCTTTGCTGGAAACAGTTTTATAATTCACGTCCCTTGGAAATAAATACATCAGTTCATTGTGTGTAATTTCTATTCAGTAATTAGGATTGAGTGATTAAGCTTCTTACTAGGTTTCTTCCTCATACTTTTCAATCTGCTAGTCAATGCTCTGAATTGTTCTACGAGTAATCTCTTAAAGCTCACTCCTTGGATTAACATAACTACCCATAAAATTGTGTGAAGTACAGGAGGCCTACCCTGAGTTTCTGAAGTCCCATATTCACGATATTGTGTCTCTTCAGTCAGCTCTTGCTGAGCGGTAAGGCTGTTCCACTGAACATTGAAAACAGTGTTTTCCTGTATATCACTTCCGGTCCCTTTATGCATGTGTTTATAATGGTATTCTGTTGATAATATCATCAGAGGTCCCATTTTGGGTAGATTCTGAAGAAACACGCATGGACAACCCCATCCAACACAACAGTGAGCAGGTTGGTCCTGAGTAAGCAATGCAATTATGCAAGTGTTCCCACGTTATCCCCAAAGGAAACAGCTGCAGGCTAAAGCCACGCTATAAAGGACCAGAAATATGAAATTTAAATATTGTAATTATGCAACTGAAACAGAAAGGTCTCTGAATGACCTGGGGGATTGAGGATTCAGTGTGGTAGGTGATTAGATGCTAGACTAATGATGATGATATCTTGGCTCATTAGAGAGATGATAATTTCCAAGTGAAAGACATGTTGTTCACTGTTGGAGAACTTGCAAGCCGCAGTACGTTTAGATATTGCAGTACAGCTTGATCCTCACACATTTGGTTGCACATGTTTGGAACTTGTGTGCGTGCTTGGTAATTAAAGCATATGATAGATGGAAGGTCATCATGATAATGCTTAATAAACTGATTATATATTATATAGGAAGAACATCCTTTGCTTGGATTCTCTGGACAAAGCTGTTGAATGGCTAGGATGTACTTGGCATTACAGTAGGGCTGTAATTTAATGTATTGCTTCACCTAAAAGAGGCTTTACAACCTTTTCTTAAGGTCTTGATTAATAACCCAAAACAAACTGGCTGTGTTTTTCATTGTGAAACTTAATAAAGTTTCAGAATGTTATAGCTCTTAATAAGTCAGTTCATGCAGTGAGTGACAGAACCTTTAGGGGGATTAAAGCCATTCTTTCAGTATGCATTACCTGTTGGGTTTTTTTTTTATTTAAATAAGAGAAGTTATCCAACTTTGTTACAGATGTCACATGAACCAGGTTTAAAACTAGTTGAAGACAGTGGCAAAGTACTTCCCTACACACATGCTCCTTAAGGCCAGCAAAAGGAAAGCTTCCAAATGGTTTGAACACCCTAGGAAAATCCTTAATTTAATTGTTTAACCTCTAAATCAGCAATTATTTTCCTTTATAATCATCTCTGGCAAATATGCAAATGCTGTGCTGAGGAATTGCACTCAGAATCACAAATGGAAGCGGGGGGTCTGCGCTCTTCGTGTGGTCTGTTCAACTCTTCCTCTCGCGTAAAAGATATAAAGCATTTGTCCAATTACTGTGACTCTTTCCTGAGTAGAAGAGGTTGCATGTAATTAAAATGTGACAGAAACGTCTGTTTTACTTCAATTCATAAGCAGAAGAGAACTTTGAGAAATTACACCATGCGCTGCCTCTGGCAGCAAAGGTGGCCTCAAATCCCTGCACCACCAGATCTTGTGCTAGGGATCCTTGCCCCCTGCGCTGTGCTGGCACAGAAGTTGGCTGGGTTACAATATAACGTCAGTCAGAGGAGCTATACAGGTGGGAAAAGAAACTTGATTTTTAGAAGATTGCTCTGAATCTAGATGACTTTGATCTGATTTACTGAGCAGTTACTTAACAAATTCTACTGGGAAAACTGAGGCTGAAACTCTTCCAGGGAGGTGGGAAGGAGCACCAAGCCAGGAACTTCTTAAGTTGGTTTTCCTTGCTTTAGGCTAGTTTTCTCTTTGTTTGTTGGCTGTAGTAGTAATGGATTTTTTTTTTCTTAGGTTATATGAGTGAAGGCAAAGACTTACAGAATACCGTGCAGTTAGGAATATTGCAAACATTTTATGTACATCTCTAGGTATATTGCTAGCTGGCTTTTCAAGCGTAAATCCATAGGCTGAACTGATAGACTGCACCTATCTTTTTTTAAAAACAAACAAACAAAACTCCAACCAAAAAACCCCTGTGTCAAACCTCTAGATATCAAAGCAAGTATTCCTGAGTTGCCCACTGTTTGTAGGGATTTGATCCAAAGCCGATGACTGCCTCTGCTAACTTCAGTGAACTGGGGAGCAAACTTGCAGTTAAAAACTAATTTTATGTTACTTTCAATAAGGTAACTTTTCTCCAATTAACTACGAAGAATACCACTCCTCCAGTAGTAGAAGTCATACAGTACCAATTTTTGTTATAAGCTAGATGTGAAACTCCTTATTGAGAACTGGACTAGTGCAACAGCATTAGAAAACATTAGTCATGAGTGCTCTCAGGTTGTCTTATCTTGCTAGGAAATTGGTTTCTCTTATTTTTAATTCATGGTATTAAGCAGTAGGTGGCATCCTACTTTAACATTATAGTGAACTGTGGGCTTGCTACCATGTGTTATCGCTTGATCTAGAAAGTTCTTAGAATTCCTTTTCTAATTGTATTTGTGCAGTATTATCAAGGAAAGACTCTTTCGTTTAAAGTAAACAAGAATATGTGTGAGTTCTGATGCGAGTATTACATACTGGAAGTCCTACTTGAAATTTGAGTCTTGCAAGAAGAATTCTAGACCTTTATAAACTAGAAGAGATGAGCAAAATCGAATTATCAAAGACTTATCTTAGAAGCTGGATTGGTTCCGGATCTCTTGGATATTCATTGTGTTCTGTCTACAGTGCTAGTGGGAAGCAAAAATAATTAATCCTGAAAATTAGATTGAAAAACTGTTCAAGTTATGATTGAAAGCAGTAAAAGGAAGGAAATTCATTGTTATCCTTAAATCATCTCGTTCGATATCATAAAGTGTCAAGCTATGTGCTTAGGTAGAAACAAGTCAAAAAAACCTCAGATGTGTTTAATGTAAAGAATCTAAAATAAACTAATGAAAGGGGAAGAGTTACTGATGGACCGAAGCGATAATGGAGAAGGAAATTGTGAATGGTACAAGTCTGGGGGAGTGGATGGCAGAGAAATCAGATCAGTAACTGAAGCTGGTGTTGTAAGACCTTAGTGTCCTTCACCAGTATCCTTCTGATACTCTGAGCCTCCAAAGAGGTTGCTAAACCTACTTTTTTTTTTTCTCTTCTTAGTATGTGTGTGTGTGTGCGTGGAAATACACTTTCAGTAGAATTTAAGTATTGCTTAGGGACCCCGAAGAGTATTCTTTAAGATACCAGTGCTCACTCCATTCGGGTTTGAAGGAGGACTACTAGGAGTAGGTGACACTTGAAACTCAATGACATGAACTGGCTGAGGTACTTCCTTTATTTATTTTAGTATCTATTTATTTGTATGGATTTGTGCCAGGACAGATTTACCTAACAGCTGCTCATTCTCTTTCTAATATGATAATTGTATCATGCTGAAAAGGAAGAATACTCAGTGCTGAAATGCTTTTGTGTATCTGGCCATTGTGATGCAAATAAGCCGCTCTTGTAATATTCAAAATCACATGGATGCTCAACATAAAAAAAAAAAAATATTTAATTTATTGTCTAGTCTTTTCTCTTTAAGCTGATTGCTTAGATTTTGCATATGGTTAAAGATTCAAGCTTTGTTAAATGTTACATGAAAACATACAGAGTCATAAAGGGTGTTTAAACACTAATATAAATTGTGTGTTTAACTTCATTATAATGAACTCATGTGCCTAACATGATTCACGTACTTTATGTAACCACCTGAATTTGGGCTACGGAGAGATAGCTTTGTGATAGAATTTATATGGCACACGGTTTTATACAGTATTTATATTTCTAAAAGGAAAAGCTAGTGTAAGATGATAGGTTTTGGGCCAAGGCACCTTTGTTATCGTCTCTCCAGTCTGCTTCATTACTGTTACCTTTGTGACATATATCCCTTACACATTCAAAAATGAAAAATAACACTGAGTTAAATACTGTTCTGTATTGCAGATGAAGCCTTGCTAATGTTATAAATGGTGTTTGGTGAATCAGAACAGCACTCCTCAAATGAAATAATACCTTCCTGTTTATGTTTAGTCCTTACTAATTTACCATACCTAATATAATTAGGAAATAAGAGAAAATATAGTTAGAAATGCAACATGGGAATTGCAGTATACCTAAGCTTTATAAAAGGTGAGAATAATAATGAAGGAAATATAGAATGGATTGTCATGAGACAAAATATAAAGTGTGTAAGGGAGAAAAAACAACATTAGTGTCAATTTTATGTTCAGACTCTAGTTGGAAGTATTGCATTTATCTTTTACCAAATTCAACTGTTACATAACAGTTGCTTCAACAACTTCCTTAAAGTTTGAAGGAAACAGAATGGGTGGTTGGGCTAACAGCATACAAATAAAACTTCCAAGAAAAATATATCTTTCTCTAAAAAAGTAATTCCATGTACATCTAAAAATTATTCGTTTTCAAAGCCAGGTAAACTACAGATAAGTTGATGGATCATTATTCTAGGTAGAAATTTAATATACCAAGCAAGTCTGGGCAGCTATGGTTTTTTGTGGGTTTTTTATTTAGTTGTTTTTTGGTGGTGTGTTTTGGGGGTTTTTTTAAGGTTTTGGTTCTGGCTCTGAAAGCCCTCCTAAACCCATATCCTAAACTTCTACATGTTTATCTGATCTGAGTCCATGACACCTGCAGAGACAGCAGTAGTATATAGATCCAGTGCAAACTTACAAAATGTTTACATTGTGCAATGTTTAAAGCTATGGGCTGGAAGCTATGTTGTAACTCCAGTGCCATCAGTGCAATTCCGCCAGCAGAGAGCTGGACTCTTTGTCTCTTCAGGAGCCTTCAAACACGTAAGTAACCAGGTCATGCTATGGCTGGAGGCAAACATTGACCACAGTCCTGGAAAAATGTGTGTTGAGAGTTTTAATACTTCAGTATGCTTATTCTACAAAATACACTTGAGCAAGTGCTAAAAGCATTTCACTAAATCAGAGCTTAATGTTAAGCATATTACCAGTCCTATATTAGTATATGTTTTAAGTGTTTTGCTGGATCAGCTCTGGAGAACATTAAGCTTGTGCTTATAGCACTAGAGCATTGATTCCAAGTTCACTTTTAAAAAAGTAAGTTAAAAGTATGCATTTACCTTAGCATGTGAGTTGTACTCAGAATACTTGCAACGGCCATGTATGTATCACTGTATTGAAGTGTTTGGTCCAAAATAAGCATATACAAGCTGTTTTCCTGCAGTTTGAACTGTAGTCAGTGAAAATATTAATTTAAATAAATTTCTGCTAGCTATGGGATTTATAATACCACATTGCCCAATTAAGCTATGGAAATGGAGGTACAGCTAGCTGTTAAACTAACTTCCAAGCTTTTGTACCACACTTCCACAATCTAAAAGTATATGAAAGCTGCAATTGATATCAATCAGCAGGTCACTAGCTTGTATTTTCACTTGAGGAAATAGTTTGACCAAATTAATATTTCACAGAATTTTATTTTAAGTTAATTCTTTAGGGAATCTTTCACATGCTGCTTTTATTCTCATTGAAAATGTTTCATGTGTTACTTATGATAAGGCTGCACTTCTAGTGACATTATTATGTTGGAGAATAAGGGTGCAGATCACATACAACTCGGGGACCAGATGTCCAAAGTGTTTAGGATCTGACTGCATCCTACTTCAGCTGAGTGGCTGAAGAGGTTACTGCTAACCACTCATCCCTGCTGTCCTTACACCTTAACCACTTGTCCCTGCTCTCTGCGTGACTTCTTCCGGCTTTCCCAGGAGCAGCCTGCCTCGGCCATCTCTGTCAAAATGGGCTGGATAAGTAAATATTAGGGAACTGGGGAGATGTGAAGATCCAGGAGAAAGAGAATGAGGGGCCTGATAGCTGTAAATAATTTTGCTCATGCATAGGGGAGGAGAAAGTGAGAACATCTTCTCCCATGTCCAGTGGGATTTACGGGGGGGTGGGGGGAAAGAGGTGACCTCAAGGAGGCAAAATTACACAAGGTAATTAAACATTTCTGAAAATCCTGTACCTTTCCTACCTTCCTTTTTTAAGCACCTAAAAACCTTTGTAAATTTGATCTTTAGCTGTTAGTACCTTGAACTTAATGTTTTACCTGAACTTAATTGAAGTTTGAACAGGCCGAAGCTGATCCTTGCACTTTACTTTATTTGAGTCAATAAACAGTGATATAGGGAGAGGGAGGAATCAAAATCCATCTAATAATTCCTTCCTATTAGTCACAAAATGCTTTAATAAAGGTACAAATAGTCCAAAGGTTAGCAGAAAGACATGAAGAAATGGAATAATTTTTTGCAATAATAAGAAAATAAGAACGTAATACTTAATCTGAAATGTCATGGTGGTCTCTGTTCTGGTTTAAAGGACATTAAAGTGCAAGTGCAATCTTATGTTTTGTGCTATCTTAAGTAGGATAAGAGGCCCAGAAATCAGAGATGTTAGAATAACCTTGTTACTGTGTGAAGCTCAGTGAGGTTGGACTTTCAAGATAAGGACATCAATATTTAGCACCTATGACAAATGTAGAATATTCATACCAGAGTCTGGAAATATACTCAAATATGCAGACTTGGAAGATGCAGTCAGTGTTTTGAAATTAAATGTTTGTGAACAAGGGGATTAGTCAAAACTTATTAAAATAAATCTCTCTCAGATCTACAGTATCAAATTGTCATTAACTTTGCCAAGTTGTCTTGCCAAAGAGGACAGAATTAATTCTGTAGACAGTTAGGAAGTTATGAATGATAATCTAGACTTTGAGGAAAATATGGAGCCGTAGAGAAGGAAAGATAAAGTGTAGCTGGAATGAGGGAAGGAGGAAACATGATTTCTTGCTGAAGTTCTTCAGACAAGTAACTAGTTGGTCACAAGCAGGTAATCTGGGGTCGTGTTGACTCCAACACCTGTTGCTCTCCCCTTATCTTGGAGACCTTATTGGGTAAATTAAGAGTGGAAAACACTTCGGCCATATCAGAGATAGGTGAGCTCTTTTGGTTTATCCCAACACTACAGAGTGCATTTGGTCTCAGGCTCACATGAAAAGGCTGGGATGAGTGGAGAATAAAGGGAATTGTGAAGACAAGAATCTGGAGAACAAGATCTTGCACTGATGGAGGTGTGACCCTCGGGAGTGTATGAATGATGGTTGTTTATGGGGCCTTGTGTTCCCACTGAGGAAGTGAGCTTCAGCTGCCACAATGAGGCTTAGAAGGTGATGATGGAATAGGCCATTTAGACTCTCATTTTACTTATCTAATAACCTGCTTTGGCCTGTTGATTCCCAAATGCTTGCTTTTCTTGTTTATCAGATGTTATGGCAGTACAATCCTTGAGCTTTTTTAGCGGGCATTTTCTAGTCATTCATTGTTATAATAATTTTTTTTTTCTTGTAACTGAAATAAACCTCCAAGATCCTAGTTTCTGCAACAGTGCTGATTGCATGTCAGTTCTTAACAAATTGTCCAAGTGTTCATCCTCCATACAGTTTATCATAAAATATAAACTACAAGCTATAGTTTGAATCTAAGAGAGAAAATAGCAGTTGAAACAAGCACTTTGCTAAAAGAACGTAACAAAACTTTTTTCATGTCAGAACAAAACTACTGTGAGTGATTCTTCTCTGCCCAGTGCAGTAGGTTCTATAATGTTCTAGAAATAAAAATCTCTTTCCAACCATTTACAGAGCATAGATAATATCAGTTTGTTAACCTGTCTAGTAAATATCTGATCATAATTTCTAATGAGAAAACAGCTGTTTAGATTACAGGAACCTAAAAGTTTATTTGGAAAATACATTTTAGCAATGTTAAATTTACTTTGAGAAATTGTAAGCTAATACCATTCAGATAAAATACACACCATAAACTGCACTTACATGTTTACTTGTATATTTGGCTTCAAAGAAAGCAGACGATGCAGAAATTCACAATACTTTGCCCTTAATTGTGAATGTTTCTCTTCTGATAGATGATCAGATATTTGGGATATATATATAAAGACCTGCTCATAATGTTAATAATTTGTTAGTTCACTTGCGTAAAGCTGTAATCCTTATTTTTGTAAGGCTTTTGATTTGTTATTTCTTCCAGACAACCTGGTAGACCAACTTCACCAGAAAAATGGTACTGAAAGGTGGGAAAAGACATTCAAGATTTGAATAGAATTCAAAGCTGCATAGTTCAACTCACCCTGGATTTGTTTCCACATTATTTAATCCCACTATGTTGCTGAAGAGAATGATTCTCACCTCTGCTGTTTGACACTAGATTAAATATATGAAGGTGATCAGATATTTCCCACTTAGTGTGAAACAAATTAAGGTTTGGGCTGAAATAATCTGAACGGGTTTTTTAGTCCAAGCAGAATAACCTACTAGTTCCTGGAAAATAAATGTGTTTGAGAAGAACATGGAAAACCTTTTCCATGGCTAGAAAACTTCCATAAAATGCTTATAAAGTGCCCACAGGTTTTAGTGCACTTGTTATTATGAGGCTGGAAGGAGCTGTGAGTCTTCTCGGGACAATGTCTGCATTATCTATGTTTTAATACTTTAATTTCAGCTCTTCATGCGGCAAAAAGTGCTGAAACAAATTCTGTACAGAGTTTTAAACTGCAGTGTAACAGCAAATGCCATCCTAGATAAAAGATTAGTTTTGAAAATTGTACCAAGAATATGCCAACTAGTATATGCAAAAAGGATCAGGATATTAATTTAACCTGACTAGGGAGTAGATTATACTATAAATAGGACTCTGAGGCTGCATCTACTGCAAGGCTGGTCATTTTCTACAAAATCCATTGCACATATATTTGCCCTAATCCGGTAATGTGATCCTCAGTATAATCCTTACACCTAGCTGTTATAGTATACTAATTCTGCTATGCACAGAGCGCTGCACATACATAAGGCTTTACTTGCTCGGATCCGTTACAGGATCAGGGCAAAGGCACTGCTTATAGATGGAACATAGAAGTATATACAGGACTCTATACAGATGGTAAGCTAACAGGATTGACAAACATGAAATCCCAAATTCTTGGAAATATTGAAAATAATTGAGAAAGGAGAATCCTTGTTTTTATTCAGATTTTGACCAAGTTCAAAGTATTGTGTGTGTAGTAGTGCAACCTATTTTGTAGCTGACTGGAGTTCAAGATGGATTTCTTCAATTACAGTCCAAAAAGTGACCTTTTGTTTCAGCCCTGTTGGGGGTTACTTGGGAGAAGAGCACACAGACCAAAGATGGACATGATTCCAGTATAAAACTTATCTTAATCCTGAATTCCATGTTCTCGCAATTGTTTCAGTTACAGACAAAAGTACTGTACACTTTTTTTTTTTCTCGCCCTTGGACCTCTGCACAACTAAGCGCTGCCTGAATCTCCTGCTGTTCACTGTCTTAGACCTGGTATGCTGCCCGCTCTTCTCTCCCTGGATAGCATTTCCTCCTACTTAGACCCCTTTTGCCTGATGTTGCATATGTTGCACCGCAGATTTAGTCTAAAGCTAATTCCTGTGCCAAACATGGTAACTTTCACCTATTAGATGTTTCCTCTTAATTTTGCTTAGGATTTCTTTGCTGTTAATGCCTTATTCTTGACTGTATTTCTTTTTCTCCAAACTAACAATGGTGCTTTTTTTTTTCCTATATTGTTCCTTTTCTATCTCTGTTCCTTTGCAGCGTCTCTCTTCACAAATGTATAACTAAATGTATGCTCAGTGAAGACACATTTAAGAAAATCTTTCCAAAGTAAGAGGGTAAGGTGTGTTGTTTTTCTAATAAACTGCCTCAGTTTTCATTCTTATTTAACTTATTTGTAAAGATAGAGAGTATCTTTTAGGTAGAAAAACATGACATATGACTACTGATGTATCTTTACTAGTTCTCATGTTTAAGAGAAGAACTAACGAAATTCTTATTAAGACGGGAAAGAAGTTGATGAGTTGGAGAAGATTAAAAAGCAGATCAATCGGTATTAAAGCTGATCTGTTATACTCTTGGTGGATCAGGTTATACCCTCTTGTTCCTTAATTACAGTTTATCTGTTGTCTTCTGAAGAACTTTTAATGTAGAAATAGGATTTACTGCACATCAAAGGGGTTTTTTTGTGTGTTGGTTTTTTTAACTAGTACTTTGGTGGGAAGAAATATATGATCACTGGTATAATAGAAAAGTCATATGACCTGAACTGTAGTTAACAAAAGTTTTATCTAAAAACTGCGGAAAAAGGTTCTTATTGCTTTTCCCGTTTTTCAGAAAGAACATATTTATTGCAGTATCTTTACCAATTTTACATATTCTAGTTGATGGAAGGATTCTTGAAAGAAGTTTAACCTGCTTCAATTATTTTAAAATTGGTACTTTTCCTCATCTTCTCCTCTTCCCTCTTTTCCTTCTCCAATAAGGAAATAAGGTGTTATTACACTCAGTGTGCTAACAAATTTACTATTGCCTCAGTTAAATGAAATATGTAAAAGATTGTCATGGGATACTGTCCCTGTTTTGTCTTCAAACTTTCAGCTTGACCAGTTAACCAATAATAAGTTATTTGCACCATTCTGGTTACAAGTTGGTTTTACATGAATATACGCATGCTCTCTCTTTCACCTATATATTTATAAACTATACATATTCATAAATATTTTTTTAATACCATACATATACATGTGGTATGTGGGGAGTTGTATGTGGGTAAATGCTTGTGTTTTAGGAGTAAGAAAGGAGCTGAGATGTAAAGCAAAAATGTGTAAGATTGCTTGTAAATTTGAAAGACTAAAGAACATTTTTATATGCATGGAATGTAGTTGGCTCTGGTTTGCATAGCGCTAACGCACTGTAGTTAATCCTTTGTGCTGTGTCTTGAAATACTTGTGTTACTCAATTTAAGGTATTTAGTCATTAAGATTAGATCACTAGTGTTTTTTGTGGATTTCTCTTTTTGGTAGCTATACCATTATATCCATACTCAGGCTCCTAAGCAAACCAAGTAAAGAATGAGAACAATAATGTCTAATAAAAAGATGGAAAATAAACTCCAGACTATGTTTGAAAACTGAAAAGAGGGGGAAGGGGAACAACTAAGCCCCCTCTGTTTTCAGTGGAGACGGCAACTAACTCTTGGCAAAACATTTAATCTTCATGAGGCTGTATTTTTACTAATAAATTGTCTTCCCCCCACCCCCAGTGTATTTACAATTTATGGACAGGCATTTTGGAATTATGGTAATATATTTTAGACAAAGAAACACCTCTTTCTATAACATTTTATGGAAGTGCTTAAGCCACTACGTATGACACTTTAATGATACATCAAACACTTCTTGATCCCTGTGATCACTGTGTTTACAGTCTTCTATGGCAAAGACCTTAGGATACCTTTAACGTTGTATGTGACCTTAACGGGCATATACGTGTATTGAGGTAGAAATTACGCTTGACCTGCCATGACTACTAACCTTGAATTCTTACTATGTAAAACAATGCAAAAGAACTGAAGTTCACAAATACAGCCCAATTATTGTTTAGGCACTATGAGAAATACTACAAAATGCATTGATTATAACTATACAATGTGTGTGGGGGAACTCCTCAATTTTCTCTGTTTGGAGTTTCCTAAAGCAAAACTTATTATCTGGCTTCAAATATAGCTGTTGACTTCTGTGCAGCTGAGATGACGACTTTTTACTGTTCATTTCACACCCAAAACAATCTGTATAATTGAGTGGTATCCACGTGTGCCATAAAAAAAAAATTAAATGTCTATAACCTTGGACCTCTATCTCTCCAGTAGGATGTTTTTTGTAGAAAAACTGTATGTCAGGTCTAATTTATGTATTCATTTTAAATGTCTAATAAAAATACTTTCATCATCATAGCACTAAATTCTGTGTCTTTATGATATGAAGTGATAAAAATACTTGTTACATTACAAGCATGGAATTCCTGAATGCTATCTAACATGTTTTAGCTATTAATATGACATTTTAATATGAGATTTTTCACTGCTTAAAATGCAGTAAAATCCAAGACAGAAGACGGAATAAAAACCAGTAATGCCACCCAGGCTTTTTATTAATGAATCTTCTGTCAAAGCAACTGCACTGAAAACAAAATTGAAGATGACATCTAATGAAATACTACTCTGTGTTGCCTTTTGAGTTTTCTGTGTCTTGGTAGTCTTTTGTGAGTTGCAGTGATTTATTAAAAAAAAAAAATAAATAAACCGAACGTTGCTGTCATTTACTGCTCTCCTGTCACTTCATGAATGGTTGCCAAAATCTTAATTTGAATTAGCACCACAACATTGCCAGGGACCAGCATAGCTGTACTGTTTGTCACTTTCAGCATTACCTGTGTTTTGCAAGTCAGAAATACCATTAAAGTAAAAACAGCTGGTGGGTCTCATCCTGCTCTTTATTGCACTGATGTAAGTCATGAAGAATACCACTGAATCATTTGAGTTATTTTAGTGATATTGAGGAAGCTTCAGCCCTATATAAATTGTGTTCCAAAAATACTAGGTAGCTAACTGAAGAAATGATTTTCCACTTATCCAGCTGAATCATTTAAAAAATAGGTGTACTTGTGAAGGAATTTGTGCTGTCTTCAGAGTTGTATTTTAGTAATGGTGTTTGGAGAGTGATCATGCTAAGCCGAAATTCCACTGACAGGAAACTTAGATGCTTATTTCCCAGTGTTCGGGGGATATCTGTGTGGAAGCATGGTAGCATAGTTTCTAATTAGCGTCTCTGGATCTGTGGGAGGAAACACTTTTTACCTCTGCATATAGGAAGATCGTGCTTAAGGCTTAAAGAGCAAATCCCATAATTAGAGCTATGCTTGTGAGTACTGGCTTTATTGTAAGCATCCTTCTGTGGCTCTTATGCAAACAGTATCACTTGAACTTTTAGGCTGAATTCTCCTTTGCTTTCACTGAGCACAACCTTACCTTGTAAATACTTCTGGTTTTGTACTCTTTAAATTCAAGTACATAAATGGTAATGGATTATTTTTTTATAATGAAATAATTTTAACTCCAAATTGTAAATAAGTGAAGCTGTGATATTGCCATCAAGAATATTCTCAACAGCTACATTTATATTCAAAGGAAAGAATTGGGAACAAAAATAACACTGATCAAGTGAACTGAAACAGCAACATCGTTTTGAGCTGTAGAATGATCTACATGATTCTTTAACATCAACATTATCTTTAATGTGAGGTAAACAAGTATGTGATGTCTTTCATATCCAGAAAATACACAAATAAGTGATTGCAGTGCTCTGGTCTCTTCTAAATCCAATGTTCTTTCTACCTTTATTTTCTTGCATAGATTTTGAGAAGAAAAATTCTGTTTCCAGTTAGTTAACTATAAGCTTCATCTCCTTAAGTGTAGTGTGATTTTTTTTTTTTTTTTTGAGGGTTTGGTCTTAGTTCGGTGGGTCTTTTGGTTTTATTTTCTGATGGAAATGGAACTTGATTCAAATAAGATATTGCTTATTCAGCGTTGGATGCTGATTTTATGCATAGAGGCACGTCTCACCTTTAAGCAATATTTTTTCCTATAAACAATGGCTATTTTTTTCCCACATGATGGTGCTCAACTAATGATAGAACAATTTAGTGTCTTGTTAATTTCTTGTTGTTTGAAATGTGGTTCCATAGCTTTCTGAACACTAACCACACAGCTCTTGAATGACACCTGCTAATTTGTTTCTAGTTTTATCAAATGTTTTTGTAAAATTTGGTTGTTATACAAACATTAACAATAGCCACACAGTCCTTAGAGATAAGAACTATCCTGCTTTTATGAATAGGAAAGTGGGAACAGAAATAGAAGTTGTATAACCTTATTAAATTTGAGATCTGATTATAGTCTATTCACCACTTTTAGTTTGACAGCAAGTCTTAATTCACCTTCTACTTGCCAAAAGGCACGAGGCAGCATCTCCTCTTTATACAAATCTGACCCACTCTTGAAACCTGGGTCTGTGGATGTATGATGAGCTTTCTAATTATACAAGGGTCAAAGCAATATTGTATAAGCTCTTATCATTCTATGTAGCTGAAGAATATGAATAATGAAATTAAGCCTGATGCGTGTGATTTCCTATATATTTTTAAAAAATACACAAAACCATAAATTGCAGCCTAATGTGCTGGTGGTATTAGTACAACTAGAACTTCTTGAATCTACCACTGTTGGTTTTTTATTTACTTATTTTTTCAGTACATCAGTAACTTACGCTGGTAAGCTCGCAGCCTTTATTTACACCAGCACAAAAAGGAAATGAGGGTTTTACCAAACTGTTTCATAGGTATTTGCCAGTAGCAAAGGAAAAGTGAGGTTTGAATCCTGAACTTCACTTCAGGTACCATCATATATGGATTCTTCTGTTTTCCTTCCCTGTACTTCACTTGTTCAACCCTTTCCTCCCCAAATTGTCCATGATCCAATCCTGTATTTTCCCCATGTCATTCTGTTTAGCTAGTCAGCTTGTTTCCTTTCTCACTTTTCACCCTGATCCTGGTGGTTTGCCCCATTGTTTCAGAGCTGCTCTGCTTTATCTCTTGCTGCTCATCTTCTATCTCATTCCCATTGGGTCTAAGTCAGCTGGGGTATATTTCCTAATGACCTTTTTGGGTTTTGCTTCTCCTGATTTCTCCTTTCTGTCTAAGGTGTCAAGGGTTTCCAGGTTCCCCACGGAGCTCTGGCTTTTTCTTACACCAACATCTACTTCCTATTTGCCCTCATTCATTTCATCCCCATTACTAATCATGTCCAAGGCCCATTCCCTAGTATGACTCCTCTACTTTATGTTCCAGTGAGTTTATTTTTCATTTCCTAAGATTTCTCAA
This sequence comes from Grus americana, assembly GCF_028858705.1. Taxonomy (NCBI): domain Eukaryota; kingdom Metazoa; phylum Chordata; class Aves; order Gruiformes; family Gruidae; genus Grus; species Grus americana. Next base: position 129,116,685 of record NC_072853.1, on the reverse strand, counting down.
TTTGTACGTTTCCTCCTCCCTTTGGTCTTGAAAATGGCTGATTTTTTTTTTGTAGCTGAATTGTTCCAGAGAGATGTTCTATCTGAAATAGATTGCCACGTGTCACAAAAAGTTATACAATAGAAAACGTGGCTTTATCGTAGGAATTGTTGGCAGATGTGTAATTACACATAGGTGTCTGTGACCAACATAACACGTGAGCCACACTTACTGGCTCAGACCAAGCGTCTGTCTAACCCAATATTATTTCTCCACTGTGACTAGCAGCAGACAGTGGGGGAAGAGCATGCTAACAAGACAAGTGTTGTAACCCTTTTTCTTGCAAGCTTTCCCAATCTCTAGAAACTTAGCTGCCTCCTGAGTCAGAGGTGCTATCTTTATATTTAAACTTCGACCCAGACTGCCCAGCTTGGCAGAACTTCAATTATGCAGCTTTATTCTCGAAAAGTTCTGTTGTTGGCTTATGCACAATGAAAGAAAGAGGTCAGCATTTCTTTAAGCACAATGGTCATTTATTAAGATAATACTCTTAGCACTCCCTACCTGAGACTAAATTAGCCGGTTGATAGCAGATGAACAGCAGGTTGCCATTCTTTGCCCTTTCCTAGTATGTTCAGACTCTTTCATAATTCTTTTTTTTTTTTTTTTCCCCATTGGGTGCCCCGGTTAACAAACAAACAAGTGGGTGGCAATTTCAAGCACAAAAGCAAGCTGCAGGCAGTCCTTTCTCATTGTTAATTTGATTTTTCACTAACTATTTTCATTTACATAATTGTAGCAGGTAAGTTGAGGTCAAGTGCTGATGCCAGGGAAGCAATAAGCAGCTCCTAACCTCTTGTATTATGAGGTAATTTGTGGTACTGTGGAATATTAATCAAGAAACTTGGAAAATGTACTTTTGGTTAAATTATAAATGAAGAAATGGAGGTGTGCAATTATGACCAAAAATGCTACAGCATGCTGCTCCTTGCGCATGTTCTGTGCAAAATTCTCTGTCCATGCCCTCATTTCTGGGTAACTAGCAATGTCTAAAAAGATTATACAGTGCCTCAAAATGTAATGTGCTATGTCGAATGCCCGAGTAGCTGTGGCTAAGTGGGAGGAAACGTATGGCTGAGATATTTTACATACTGTTAAGTAATTTGAAGCAACAAACCTTATTTTCTTAGATTGTACTTCTGGTCTAAATTGTAAGCCCCTGACTAAATTTCATTTGCAATGTCGATGCCAATAGCAACCTGAAGTGTAGCAGCAGTGCTATTAGGCCCTAGTATCTCGGCTCTGGTACTATGTTGCTATAAACTTTTTACATTTTGAATTCAGCACAATGCTTTACAGTAAAAAGAGAGGAATGCAGGGAGTTGGCTATTTACCTTGAGTGGATATAGATTTATACACAAAAAAGATTCTGCTCTTGTTTATCATTCCTTGCCAGTAAAAATATATAATCTTGTGTGTGTACCTAATACCTATTGTGCCTAGGTATCCTAGATACTCAAATTCAAAATTAATATAGCAGAATTAAAAGCTGATTTCCTGAAAGAAGATAAAAATCATCTGGTTTTATATTTTTTTTTATACTTAAGAGAAGGTAAAAGAGAAAAAGAAAACACACCCCCACCCCCATTTCAGACTATTCAGAGTCCCTACTTTACATTTTGCTAAAATACTAAGAAATAATTTGCCAGAACTTGACTACACACTGAGCTGCTCCTTCACCTCCCTCTTCAATACCCTCAGCTGTTCTGTCTCTGCTTTTCTGAACTTTTTGTTCTCAGGTCACTGAAATTTCAACCTGCTAAATTTGTCTGCTTTAAACTACTCCAGACTTAATGTTTCTGTGTTTTGCAACTGTCTTAAGTATCAGTCTGTATTAAGGAGGATTACTCTCATGAGTAAAAGGCTGTAGAATCTGCCAAATTCAAGTGCAAAATAGGATGCTCTACTTCAGTTTCTCTTATGTAGTTTGAGGCTTTTTGTTGTGCTTATTATTTTTGTAAAATGTTTCATTAGTTCTACTTCAGAAAAGTTTGGGTGGTTATTTTGTGGTATGTAGAACACAAACATAATTTTTTAAAAGCTTAATTGTTACCAGCTGTTCATAGTACATAGCTATTGTCATAGCCAATTTATAACCGTATACCATGATGGTGAGTAGTTGTAAAACATAACAAACTTTCTCTTTCCTGAAGCTCTCACAGGTGAAGAGGCCTTCAGCACCTTCTCCTTATAAAGAATTTGGTATTGTCCCTCCATCTTGTGCATCACCAGACTTTCATTGCTGGTAGAGCTTTCACTGCTGTTGCTATCACCTCCTGGCCAGTGGTGCATACATTTCAATAACTAATTTGCGCTCACCATTATCAATATGAAACATGTCACAACTCCTCTGGCATCTATCCATCCTTTTTAGAGTGTGTACTTGTATAATTGTTTGGGGTTTGTTTTTGTGGGTACCCCACCCCAAGTTAAGCCCTAAAGGTTTTATTTAAACGTATTCTGCCTCATGGTTGTGAAGAAATTTTCATGGACTCTTATTAAAGCTCTAAACTTACAGAAACTGTTATGTCACAGCCCTCAAAACAGCATGATGTTTACAGCTCAGGCTGTGTTGTTTGTTAGGAGGTACAGTGTTAGCCACTTAAAGGCTGGCAGAGTTATTAGATGGCAATTTGAAGTTGTAGCATTTTTTCATTCTGTGATGATTTTTGGTGAGTTAAAATTGAGAAATAAATTTCTATCCTTAAATGTATACACAGGTTACTATCTCCTGGCTGCCTGTGGTAGAACTGAGAATATATTCTGTTCTCCTTCGCTGTATCCCTACTTAGATGGTGTTTGCAGCAGGTCATGGGAAAGAATGGAAGCTGAAACACAACCACAGCATACAGGCTACAACATATGCAAGTCCCTTCACAGATTTCGAAGGTTCAGGTTTGCCTTAATAACCTCTGTTGCTGAGCACTTTGATAGAAGTGGAAATCTGACTGTGCTTTTTTGGGTTTTGTAAGTATTGGAACAGGATTTTCTTTATTTCACCAGTAGGGACATACTGTAGCATCAAACCTGACCATGAGTGTGATGCCTGCCAGTGAGACTAAATGGAAAGCTATCAAGCAAAATTAATTTTGAGGCTCTGCTTATATTGAACTGGAAGATGTGAGAATAATTTTGAAAAAGAAAACTAACAATTGCTGGCATTCAATATTAAAAATTTTACACTTAAAGGAAAAAACTAATGATTCCCAATGAAAATAAAAGCCTGTGATGAATTGGAACTTTATCAGCTAACTAAGAAACTGATAGTACTGTGAGATTTTGGAGACTTCCAATGTAATAGCGACTGTAAGGCAGTCTCCCTTTTCACATGCCACTTCTGAACACTGAGCTGGCAGCTTTATATCAACTATTTTGTACAGGCTTACGGTACAAGGAGAATTGGACAGATCAGATCTCGGTAAAATACTGCTGTGTTCTTCCGAGCCAAGGTGGGGTTACCATGGGTAGACTTTATATTGTGCTATAAAACCTATGCAGCAGCATTTGCTGAGGTTTGAGTTTTGTTGTTTTGTGTGGGGTGGGTTTTTTTTGTTTTGTGTTTTGGGGTTTTTTTTCTTTTAAGTATCTGGTGTAAAGACAGACACTTTTTGTCCCTCCTGGAGCTCTTCTCTGTGCCTCTTATCCTAAAAAGTGGGAATCAGTCCTCTATCCATCTGGAGAAAAGGAGAAGAGCAAATAAATGGGAATAGCAAGAAATAAAAATAGCACTGCTGTAAAATAGCAAGAGACCAACAGGCTTCCCCTCCATAATGCACAGTGACTTTGTAGTTTAGGGAGTGTACTTACACTTCTTTTCTCCAGAGTCTTTTAGTCCTGAAAGAACATGGAGAAGTTTTGCCATTGCTGCTACAGTAAGTGAAATGACTGTACCTTGGGGTATTATCTGGCAGCATTTAAAGAGCCGGGGTACTAGCCTGAGCAAGTTACTCATCCCAATGTGGGGAGTAGCTTGTGTGCCTGCTTCTTCATTTTTTTTATTTTTTCTTTTTTTTTTTTTTTTTAAATTCACACATTAAACCTCCTGGGTTGGGATTTAAGTCTCAATTCTCTTTGGTTGGCAAAAGAAAATAATTTTGTTCTTTTCAGGAACTTTTCAGGAAGAAATTCCTAAAAAGTTGTCTAGGAAATATTCAGAATGGACTTGAAAATGCCTGTCCCTTAAATAAAATAGCCTCAACGTGCAAATAACGCATCAGGGCACACACCTGATGGAGCATTCTCCATTTCCAGTATTGGTCTCCAATGAACGTCTACAGGGGCACTTGTAATACGTGTAAGTAGTGTTTCTCCTTTCAGTAAGGTGAGATCCCAAGCTTTACCCTGCAATACTGTTACTCATAGAACAGGGGTCGTATGAGCTATTATGCTTCCAGCCTCAAACTTATGTGCCCGAGACGAGAGCTGGAGGGGTCAGGCCGGGACGGGGGCGGAGGAGGGCCCGGCAGCCCCGGGCGGCCGCTGGTTCCTGGTCTGCTCCCGCCCCGCTGCAGCCGCAGGTAGATAAAGGTTGCTCTTTCCCCTCTCCGCAGCCCGGCCGCCCTCACGGCCGCTCTCTGCCGGTGTCCCCCTCTCCCTTTCCTTTGCGGGAGGCGCGGGCGCTCCGCACCTCTGGGCGGCGGCTCCGCACCTGTGCGCGGCGCTCCGCGGCCGCCCCGCCCGGCAGCCGGCGGCGGGGGTGGGAGCTCTGCGGTGCCGGGGCTGACGAGCGGGGGGCTCCCGGCGCCGGAGGCGGCGCGGCGGCATCCCCATCCTCCTCCTCCTCCTCCTCCTCCTCCTCCTCCCTATCCTTCCCTCCCTCCGCCTCCTCCCTCCCTCGCTTCCCCCGGGCGCCCTCTTCACTTTCTTCTCGAACCACCCTCGTAGGCAAACTTTGATGGGGAACCTCGCACAGCGCTGGAAAAATGCCGGTTATGAAGGGATTACTGGCACCCCAAAACACCTTCCTCGACACCATCGCCACCCGGTTTGACGGCACACGTGAGTCCGGGCTGGGGCAGCGGGCGTCGGCTCCGGGCGCCCAAAGAAGGGGATGTACGGGGGACACTGTGCATGCGATGGGGAGACTCCTTTTCCCTCCCCTCCGCCCTCCGGGGGTTTCCTTGGTACCAGAAGCTGGCAATGAGGAGGGGGAGGTGAGGGAGCTACCAGCCTCTCCCGCTCTCCTGCCTGGCTTCTCCACAGCTTTGCAGGTGAGGAGGGTGCTGGGTCCCTTCTCCTCCCGACCTCCTGCGCGGGGTCCGTGGGAGTGCCGGGAGCAGGGCGAGCCGGGCTGCCGCTGGAGCCAGGATCTCTGCAGGAAAGTTGTGCACTGGGCTGGGGCTTCCCCTCCCGCTCCGCGCCCCTAGCAGCCGAGAGATTGTGAGGGGAAGGCAGGGTTCAGAGCCTGGCCAGGGCTTTGGAAGGAGGCTTGAGGATTATATATATTTTAATATTTTTTTTTATTACCCCCAGCCCCGCTATTAAATCTCCCTAAAAGCCGAATTCCTGTAAATCGGGCTCAGCAGTGGCAGCAGCTGTTGCAGGGTGTTAGCGGAGGGAGGAAGGAAGGGCCCTTCAGCGGCGGCGCGGCGCTGGCGGCGGCGTCCGGCTGCAGCACCATGGACGGGTCCCGGCCCCAGGCGGGTCCCGGCGGGGCGGTGCGGGGCTCCCCGCCGCGCACGGCTCCTCCCGCCTCGGCCGCGCTCGGCAGCTCCGCTGGCAAGGCGCTGCCTTAACCTGCGCGGCTGGCTTGGTCCCCTACGGCTGTGGGTTAGGGGTTGCCCGTATCCTGAGTTCTGTGGGGGTTTTTTATAATGGGGCTCACTCTTATTGAGAAAAATAAAAGGAGGGAGGAGAGAGCAGATTTGAGCTAAAATGAACTCCCTTCCCTTTAATTCCCTTTAAAAAAAATAAAAAAAATCCACACATCCAAAGTGGAGAAAGCAACTCAAATTTGAGTTTGTTCTGTCAGGTGTTTCTTGACTGAAAACGTTGCAATCCAATGGGTTTGCTATCTTCTTGGTTATGTATCTACTGGCATTTTCTCAATGGTTCAGTTAGTGTGTGATTAAGACAACTGAACTGTGATTACTGTATTGAAAAGTTGTAAAATGTCAAGAAAATTATATAGTCACTGAAATCAATTGCAGAGAATCACAGAACTGCATTATAACTCCTCTGTTAGTCTAAGGATACATAGCTAATTATGATTCAGGGCTATATGTAATTGATAATTCATTAGAAAGCAATCCCTCTTAAGAATACTTAGATGTACCTTTAAATTCCTTCAACTACAGAACCCAAAGTCCTTTTCCCCCCATCCTCCACCCTTTTATTTCTATAAAACTTATGGGTATTATTTACTGCATATTGAAGCATGCAGATCTAATAGGAGTTTTGCTGCTGATACTGTTATCTGCCAGAAAAGCAGTTCTTCCCTGCTTTGTACTCAGGACCCTCCCCCTTTACAATGGCTTCCTTTCAAAGGATGGAGCACACAGGCTGCGAGCTGTACACACAAACATTTCATGGATTCTACGTTGTTCTTCAAAGATCCAATTTAACAAGTAACATTAGCGATGACATGCAGGTCTCTTATTAAATAAACACCAGAAAAATGTCTAATCCTGATGTTCTCAATGACACCAACAGACAAATGTGGTAGAAAGTTTATTGCTTAGCTGAATTCTATGGCCAAATGTAGCTGCTTTCTAAAAACAATAATTCTACTAACCTTCAAGAAGTAAATTGGGCCAATCTTTTCCTAAACAAGAAGAAACAGACTCAGTTGGCTTACTTTTGAAATCTCTAATGCTAACAACTCATCTACTTTTCCCTGGGATGTAATTTAAAAAGACTGTGATTAGGTATTTCAGTACCTCAAGAAAATACAGCACATCACATTTTGTCACAGGAAGTGAAATTTTTCTTTTTAGGTAGCACTGCAGAATTTGGCTAAGACACTAAATAGGTCTAATCCAGAAGTCATCATTGTACAATTATCAGCATGTGAAATATTCCCAGAAGTTCACAAGCAAAGCCTTTTTAACGAACTACGTAGTCTTACATCTAATGAAAGCTAGTAGAACTTTTGGAGGATTGTACTATTCTATGGAACACTGGTAGCATGTCTCTTAATTTATAGAATAATATAACATCTCTTCTAGAGTGTTAAAGTAAAATGATGAATCAACTTAATGGTTTTCTGAAACAAAGTTATATATACACTAATCCACATCATAGCTTAATTTAAAATCTTCAGAAATAGCTCATCTCCTTTGTGGCTTTGATAAAACATTTTTTCCTTTACAAATGCGAGATTTAAATATAAAGATATTGATGAACTGATTTTTTGTTTTCAAATAAAGAAATGCAATTTTGCAAAATGTGCCTACATATCTGAGAATCAAGTAGAAACATTAAAGCAAACTTTGTCTTCATTTAAATTGTCCAGGTGGTATTAACTGAGGCTGCTCAGGTGGCTAAAGCTAGAAGTAATACTGACAGCTAATTCTTGCAAGAATCATTCCCGTGTTTTACTAGTTTTATAGGTGATACAGCCTGTGAAAGGAACAGAATTGATACACGGTACTGAACCTGACACTGTGTTTCATAAACTAATTTGACCTCATACATGATGACATTTAAATGTCAAAATACGGTTTTATGTCGAAAGGGGTTTTTTTGGTTGTTGTTTTAACATAGTCTGTAGTTAACAGACCTCCTTTCATTTTAAGCCTCTGGGAAGGATATATTATGTTGTCATCAGTGATAGACTAATCCACCAATGCATCTTTAATCCAGAAGAGGGATAATTCTAATTCTGGGCAGCAGTGCAAGAAAGGATTCCAGATAATATTAGAAAATATGCTTTGCTTTGCACAGAACTCTTCAAAAATTCATTCACATAAGTCTTAATTTTACTATTGTAATGGTTTGTCTAATTAGCAATTATAAATCACATTATGAGAAAATTGCATGTCTCAAAAAAGCACAGATAACTACTTGACAGATACTTCAGCTGCTCATAGTTATCACGGCAGATATCCTGTGTTGTTATATGTATGTTACACATATGTATTCTTTACATATCAAACCAGTGAAAATATGCTAAACAAAGAAAATTAGATTAATGTTGGGGTGACTCTTAGCTGTGCACCAGATCCAAGAGATCTCCTTCTGCAAAGTTCCCATTACCTGTGTTGCATATCTGGATTTCCATGACAGAGCTCTTGGACCTGCCTATGTGCTAATATACCCTCACCTTCTTATAACTCTGAACTGCCTTTTGTGTTCCTGACATCGTAGTTTAAGTCAATGCTTTCTCAAAGGGCTTCCCCCCCCCCCCAATAACTAAGCATAAGATCATCCAAACACTTTTTGCCCACTTTGTTAGCAATGTGTTTATGTGGTTATTGCTCAATCAGAAAACAAATATACACACTTTCAAATTACTAGATTGCTGTTTGGGGGTTTGTGTTGTTTGTGGGTGTTTTCCTGATTTTTCAAGATTAAATTATTTTCAAATGTGAAAATATTTCAAATTAAATCCATAATTAATGCCCCCAAATATTATGAAACTGAATGTCTGAAGTGAGTTACTTCAAGCTTTTTAATGGAAAATTTGTACTTTTTTGCTTCTCATTCCTATTTAGATTATGAGAAGCATTCAGAAATGGTTGCATGGTAGAAAATTATGTTCTATTGCTTTCTTACATATACATATAAAAATACTTATTCTGTATTGTACTAGTTAGTTATTCAAATAGATAAATCCACACCAGAGGTGGTTGTTTCTGCAAATTTGTGATACTTTGTCAGAGAGCAAAGCTAAAAGAGATTCAGCAAACGGCCTCATTAATTTATATTTTAAAAAGTATGACAATTCTGTGTATGGTTATACTATAAAATGACAGCTGAAGTTCTATAATTATCTCTCATGTCTATCAAATATGATCAGTTTCCAAATTAAGTGTGTACTTCTACAGCCTTGTTAACAATCTTGCATGATCGGTCTAATCTGAAGATCAAGCTGAGTTAATTCCTTCTTGCTCACTGTCGATGGTGGTAATTTGATAATTCCTTATTTGTAGAGGAACTTCTACATTCAGATTTGTTTCCTGATTAAAAATATGCTCAAGTATTAACAAACAGAGCTTTGTACTTAAGCAGCAATTTTCATAACTTTTTTTTGATCCTTACCAATCGCATGGATTCAGTTTTCCAGTTGCTTTAGTTACCTCTTGATCACCCCTCAGGGGGATCAGATGAGAATGCATAGATTTAAGCACATCAAATTTGGTGTCAGTGTGCTTCCGCTGGCATCGTGGGTAGAACCGGGTTGTCTCTTTTGAAGAATTAGCAGTTGGTACAGAACTGAAAGCCTTTGTATACAGTGATCTTACCAGACTGCAGTTCCAGATAGCTTGTGTTCCTCCCCAGCTTCGTCCCCCGGCCACCCCCATCATTTGCTTTTCATGTTCATAAACAAACTTGTGAAGTCTGCCAGGTTGGGCCAACGCACTAACGCTTTCTGCAACTCTGTCGTCAAATTCTGTGTCTTATTCAGATTGAAGCCTATCCTCTCTAGACTAGTCAATGTGCTGCTTAATCATAACATGGTTATCTCAAGAACGTCAAAGGCAGCAAAGCTCTTCTTGGCTACTGATGCTACTTAGCTTTTCTCCCCCAAATGGGCTCATAGAATTGCAACAGTGTCAGGTGTAGGGAAGCAATGGCTGAGCTTCCCAGGGGAGGGCAGTATTTATTGATCAGACTCCATGATCAGAATGATTCACCTCACAAAGACAAAAGCCTGTGACCAAAGAAGGGTGAAAGACTCAAACTATGATAAGCACCGATCAATGTCAAAGAGGCTTCCAGGCAGTGACAGTGGAAAAGTTGGTGGCCTCCAAAGGAGTGGAGGTGCATTGAAGGTGGGCTAGCTCTTTCTGCTAGAGACCAAGTTAGTTGGCCAGAGGGAAATTTCAAAAGACACGTACATTGTTGGTCTTCTGTTATACAGACTCATTTTGCCCTTTTGCTTATATCCTTGGATAAGTAAATAATGTGTTGTTTTGAATGAATTGTGTATTTGTCACTGCAAAAGTATACTGTCAACACAAGAAAAACTCTTGCTTGCTCTCAGCTCAGAGCACAAAGAAAGCAAATGTTTTCCTTTCTGTACTTCTCTCCGTAAGACACGGCCTGTGTTGCAGCTTGCTGTAGTTCTGTTGCTAAAAAAAGGCAAATATGATTTTGAATATAAACCAGGAGGCAGATGCTGGACTCTGTGTTGTTGCTCTTTCCTGGAAATAACCAAGCAGCTAGATTAAGCAGCTACTTGAAAAATCTTTTCCTCTTCTCTTGGCACAAGTGTTGGGGATGTAGAATCTCATAATTTAAGGTTGGTTTATTTGGATGATCTTTGCTTGAGCAGCTATAGCAACTTCTGATTCTACCTTGAGCTGAAGTTGGACCTGAAAGACACAGAACTGGAAGGGTTCAGAGGCATCTTAAGATCACCTTTCTTAACTAATTCTTGTGTTCTGGTCCTAACAATCAGGTTCAAGGGAAAAAAAAAAAAGTGTACAGGTACCACTTTCAATAACCAGTCACTGGATTAGTCTTTAAAATCATGACAATTCATTATTACTGTATGTTTTATTCAGAGAGCATATTATTTCTAGAGAAAATACTGATGTATTTGAATTGTCAGGTGGTGTTCTCTTGTTTTTTGCTAGACAGAAAGAAGTTAGAATGACAATACTGCAGTACATCCATTCAGAAAGCAATGTAACTCGTTAAGCACACCACTTTTAAATCTAAGGTTCCAGGTTAATGCTCATAAAGTTAGACTAGTAGCCCACACTGTTATTTCAGAAGTAAACTCTGTATTTGAATTTAAGATAAGCATTTGAAATTTAAGAGTGGAAAAGTGTCATTAAATAAGGTAACTTTTTTTTTTCTGAATAATACAAGAATATTATGCTCACTATTGTTTCTGGGTAGGATTTTATATGTGAGCCTAAGAAACCTGATAATGCAGTGATCAAAACAAATCTGTATATTTGAAGTGACGTATATTTGAATGAATGTATACTTTGTCAATGGATTACAGAAGAAACTCTTTAGAGGGTTTCTAAATCTTCGATGATTATCAGGATTCCCACTAGAGATGTTCTGTAAATCTACTCTCTTTTTCTTCTCCACATGTATGATACTATTTTCTTCTCTGATAAAATTTCAGTGAGTAAATAGTTTTGGTCTGAAAATAGATTCATCTTGTTGTTATTGCATTTTTACATTCAACTTCTATTTTATCCTATTTTATTTTGTTTATGCAGGTAGCAATTTTATACACATTCCCAGCCTGGTTTTTTTAGATGCGAAGAAAATGTGCTCAGAGTATCGTTCAGAGCAACAGAATGATAAAAACACTGCCTCAAGCACATGTAGAAGTGTAAGCAAATACATACGCATGAATATATTACAATAAATCAGGAAAGCTATGAGTTTACAGAGCATTAACTGCTCTTAGTACTGTTCTGATGTCATGTATTTTTGAAAGCGAAGTTGTGTGTATTACATCAGCTGTAGCCTGGAAAAGGTGAACACAGGCAATTGCTACAGTAGTTCTGCATGTTCACAAGCTGCCTTGCCTTGCCTTGCCTTGCCTTAAAGTGACTATAAGGAAAGAGCAGTTAAGGAACAACCTGCTCCCAAAGTAATGTTGTTTCCTGTCCACTCAATCTAAACCCAAATAAATATGAAGGAGAAAAACTGCAGATAGGAGAGGGACTTCAACAGTAAGAAAAGTCGTCTTTTGGAGTTTTTTCTTGCCAAGTGCTTCTGGCTCCTTCTGTTTTCCGGGACTGATAATAGTAGTCAAAGCTTTTGGAACAGGTGTTGTTCTTAAAATACTAGCATAATTAACATCGAACTTGACATTACATATCTTCTGAGTAGCTCTAAAGCTTAATGCTGGGCTGTCAATCATTTCAAGGACAGCTGAAGACAATTGTGTTATGGAGAAACACTTCTTCCTGTTGATCTTAGATGTAGGATTTGTTTAAAGAAAATGCGGTCCACTATCCTATGAAGCGGCAATGATTTGCCCCTTTTCAAGGAAGGGTGGCTTGTTTGTTGTTGGGATTTTGTTAGTTTGGGTTTCTTTTCCCTCCTCATGAGTCATCTATTCTATTTTTGGTGGCTGTTTAAGACTAGGTCTAGAGCTTTCTGATCCCCTGAGACGAAACCTAGGTTGGGTCAGTCGTCCCTGGGTCTTCAAGAGACACTTTTCAGCAGAAAATATTTTTGAGAGTTCATGGTCAATTTAATTATGTTCCATTAATGTTTTGCATCAGATTATATAAAAAGCATTCAGAATTCTGCTGTATTTTATCCTTAAAGCAGCACTGCTTCTTTATGAAGATCAGTGAACTCTGATAGGAACACACTTATTCTGTGTAAAGAAGAAAGCAAGTAAGCAGTAATAAGGATAGCCAAAGGAATTGTCCTAAAAGACTTCCAAAACATTCCCAAAAATTTTTAATGGTGAACTGGTAACATGCAAACTCTTTTTTTTTTTTTTTTTTTTTTTTGGTCAAAATGAAAGAAAATAAAGCCCAATTTTAAAATTTTTTGGCCTAACTCCACTTTCAATGAAGAAAATATGAAATGTATTGCTATTATAATAATTTTTTTGCTTCAGTAAGAAGTGTTCAGGTACAACTTTTACCATGGTGTTGTAGAATTTTGCAAATCCATCCTATAGCTTTTAATAGTTTTGCAACTAAGATCTGTATCTTTTTTTTAGAGTGACTGTTGATGTATCCTGCTGAGCTCATTGAAATTATATCAGTATCTTATTTAGGTAAATGAATGAGGAGTCTGGTCCAAGATCTTAAATGACCTATCCAAATAGTGCCTTAGCTTTTCCTATTTTCTAGTAAAGGTATTAAAAAAAAAAAAAACAACCCCAACAAAAACCCAAAACTATTCATGTACTAAGTACAAAACTTTTCCTTAGTAACAGGTACAATATAGAAATGCAAAAAACTTATGTCTGTTTCAGGAAATATGAATTTTACATAGCTTTAAGAACAAAACATGAAATATCAGGAAATGAACTCCTTTAGAATTCACAGTATTTGACAAATAATTAAAAGAAGTTAACACAAGATTTAACGGAGAAAATTATTCATAGATCCAACAAATAGGGGGGGAAAAAAGATGAAAATTTGTTGCCACAAAATGATTTCTTTTGTTTTTTTATAGGTCAGTAATAAAAATGTAAATACATCCATGCGTTGAGTCTGGGTTAGATCTCTGTGTCAAAAGAAGAAATGGAAGAAAAACAACTCTGACACAATCTAACATGAATCTTCTTTTATTAAAGACATTTTATCTATTATTACTCTTTTAACTTTACCATAAAGAAAAAACAATGCAAAAGATCTTGGTTGCATTAAAGGAATGAAATGTCAGTATTTAGATGTATAACTTTTAGGGGGAAGTAGGCAGTTTTGAGGTGATATTATACAAAGCTGTAATTTCTTCCCTTTTGAAGAGAAAACAGCTTCCAGTGTGCCAGCACAGAATTCACTTTTTCTCTAGCTCTTATGACCTCTAGGAGTCCATGTTCCAGCTCTTAGGACTTTTAAGGGTCAAAAGTTGCCAGGGTTATTTTGCTTTTCCTTCAGTTTGAACCTATAGAAATAGAGGAAGATTGATCTGGACAAGATGAACCTGAAACTCATTACTACAGCTTTTTTTGGTGCCCTTTTCTTTTTTCCTTCTATCTCCCTCAACAGCTTGTTATGATACGTGACCAGACATCTTATTCCAAATGTATGAAAGAGAACTCTAAGCTGGTCATTTTGTCATTTATTTGATTTGTACAATGACAAAATTGTCCTAAGACAAATAGCTTGATTCTTTTTTTTCTTCTAAATGTCAGATATCTCCTGTGATGAGAAGAGTATGTTTTTGCATAAATTGTGCCTTTTCTCATATTTTGGAATTAATGATGATAAGAAACATAATGGGAATATTATATTGTTTTAGAGGAAAATATTTTTGTAGGAAAAACAAACTTCTTTGTGGACAATCAAACACCTTCTTTGGTGGGTAAAAGACCTTTAAATCAGTAATAATCACAGTATATCAGCAATAAGTTGATATTTTTTTAATGATCCAAATGAAAATACACAATATTTTAATCTATGTCTTTCTTTTGAATATATAGATTAAGTTTGTGAGATGATATGACAATCATTGCATTTACTAAATTGAATTGTTTCTTTATTGAGTTGAAAGATCTTAAGGCCAGGAGTTTGGACTTTTCCAAGTCAAGAACAGTGGGAAGAAGCATGCACCTTGTGAAACCTGCAATGATAGAGCTATATGTTAGGCATTTCAATAATTAAAATTTCAATGTAGAAAAGTATAATTAATAAATATTAATGGAAGAGGTTGAGCTACACGTTTGACAAGAATAAGGGAAGTTAGGATCACTGATTTTTTCGGAGGAAAATATATAGCTATAGGTCATGATTGTTTCAGTGATGTAGTAATTGGGCAGTGTGGAAGGAAAAAGGTGAGAGAATAGTGCAGTTAGGCGCTATATTTTGGGGGCTATTCAAAGTCTAGCTGTAAATTAGTGTTTGTGATTTTTAAAATATATTGTGGCTTTAATGGCCCTGTTTGAAGTAGAGCTGTGCTATAATACAATACAGCCAAGTTACTACTTAGTTGTGTTCAAGAGTTGCTTCTGCATTGGAAATAGAAAGCAGAATGCATTAGACATCCTGAATCGCTTTATTTTTTTTATATTTTTACAAAAATATTTACCTTTTTTTAAAGTACACTCACTTGAGATATTTAGAAATTCATCAGGAGAGTTGCTCTGCTGATACTGCCTTGCAGAGTATGCATCTGAGAGTGGGTAGGGTACAACGTGCTCCATGTATCTGTTACCAACAAATTATTGCCTGGAACTAGGCGCACTACACTGAGTCCCGCTCTGAGGAAAAGGGTGGTAGGCTTGGCGACCTTGTGTCAGTTATGTTAGGTCACTGCAGTGCAGTATGAGACAAAAGATGGAGGATTCATCCTTTCCACACTTACAGGTGTGCTGGTTAAAGACTACTTTCAGATTTTCTTCTGGTAGGGTGCAGGTTTGCACCCAACAATTTCCAATAGCTTTGACATGCTTATAAGAGCTTGTCAGTTTTCCCTCTTTGAATTGGTGATTTTTGTCTTCAAATTCATTAGCAATTACAATAATTATTTGTTAACTCATTTTTGTATCTGCAGCCAGTAGCCATAAGTGATGTGTGAATTTTGAAAAAGCAGGCTATTCTCGTTTAAGATTTATTATAATCTATTTTTCCTTAAGATTTTTAAGTGACCTTAAAAAATTGATTTTTTTTTTTGGAAGTTTTTGTTTACAGTATGAACTGGAGTGGTGAATGACTTTCAGAGGGAAGGGGTAGTCTTATGTGGTCCTGAAATGAGGACAGTGGTAAAGCGTACAAGTCATCTTTAGCAAAGAAAGAGACAAGGAGGGAGCAGCTGCAAAGAAGCAGTGATTGACTGATAGATTGCTGAGCGAGCAGCACGTAGTGCTTTGGAATGAACTAAATGGCAGTAGCGCTGTGGGAAGCTTCACTTTGGTGCAGAATATGACCGAGGAAATGTTAACGTGAATGAGTATAGGCACAAGAGGATTAAAAACACTATCTTCTCTCTTCTCAGAAAACAAATTACCTGTGGCTTTATCTGGTGCTTGGTGGAAAGCCATCTGACAGTCTTGGGTGTCATAGGCCAACATGTCTTCATTATCTTCTTCATGAATGTTTAACGACTAAATCTAATGAATTAGTCTTCGTTTCATCATATTGTAACTTCTAGCTGATTGGCATGGAGGAAGGAAACAACTAAAAGTAAGCTAGGTAGCTGATCTGACGAAAAAGCACAGTAAGAATTGACTATGGCAACTTGTTTGGGTTTTTGTTGGTTTTGTGGGGTTTTTTTGTTATAAAGGACTGCCTTTATAAATGACTACTTCTATGAATGGAATGAAGAACCAATTTTTGTTTGTTTTGTTTTAACTGATTTTAGAGGGTTTATGTGTGGATGATTGCAGAGCACATAATTTTACTTCTTCATAAACTTGCATATAGTATGCCTGACAGTCTGCTGTGGTTCTCATGTTTGCCGTCTGTCCTGCCCCTCTCCAAGAAGTTCCCACTCCTGCTCTCGGAGTGGATTGGATCTGACCAAAACAGCTGCTGAGCAGCTCCAGATTGCATCCTGGCAGTGAACAATCCCAGCTTAACTCCACGCACAGGGCTGTGAATTACAGCAATTCAGCGCTGCTTCCCCGAGAAGCTGATTGATCCCTGCAGCAGAGGCAGCCATCAGTAAGAGTCAAGATGGACAGGTGGAAATTACTGCAGACATTTAAACTCATTAGTCATAATTCTTATACAAATAAAACAGGCAGCTGTTGAGCTGTTCTCATATGCTGTGAGCAGGATCCAGATGGGGACTAGGGGTTTTGGTTCCAATTGCAACTTGCTAATAACCGAAGCAGATAGCGGAAGCAGTAACTCTTGGAGAAATGTACAGAGACGTTGTTCCCTGCCTTCAGTTGGAGCTATCTGAATTGCTTTTTTCCCCTGCTTTTGTCTCAACTAAGCAAAATAAATAATTATTAGAGATAAGCTTCCTTTTGACTCCAACAGTACCTTCAGAAAAGCAATTATCTATCTAGACCTTTAAACACCTTGTGTTTCAGGTATATTTATAAATACGGAAACATATATGCAGGTGATAACCTGCTTTAATTACAGAAGAAAGTGTGTCTCATTTAGGAGAAATAGCTCATGTATTCATCTTTCTGCTGAAGAGAGTCTTCTGGGAATGATTGCTTGAACTGTCAGGGCAGCTGTAGGACTTCTGTGTGTGTCTTTTGCGGAGAATAATTTTACCATTACTAATTTCTGCTGTCTTACTTGTGGGTTTGTTTTTTTAAACATAAATAATCATAACCTGATGTGGTATCAATCTCACCTGAAACATAACAAATTACTGAAGTAAGAATTTTATATAAATAGATATGATCACTCACGGAAATGATGAGACAAGAAAAATATTTCTTCCAACTCACACAACAATCAGAGGGGGGAAAAACTATAGGCATCATTAAGTAAGATGCAAAATATAGGTAAATTGTCCAACTGACAGTCTCACAAGTGAACAGTACAAGGAGTGTATCTTCCAGGAAAGCAGGAGACAAAGTTCAGTGAATTATTAGCCACCTAAATAAATAAATAATCTGGAACTCTAGTTATTTATTCACCTTTTACCCTTATTCTGCTTTTTAAGACATGTCTCCCTTTTATGAATTCTTTGTAGGCAGGGTCTTCCCACTGAAAGGAAGAAAAAGGCCAGAAAGCCCAACAGCAGAAATACTGTATGACCCACACTGTGATGGATAGATCTTAATAAGCCGAATTTTGTGAGATGAGTGAAATAATTACAAGTAAAGCTAAGAGGTTAGAATTAATTGGAGGAATTACAGTCGGTTTTTTTCCCCAGCCTGATGTGGTTGATAACATCATTTTATATGAACTGTCACTGAAAAAAAAAAAAAAGGAAAACAAACAAACAAAAAAAAAACCCCAACCACCCAACTTCCAGGGGTACAATTAAAGGTTATGAGGCATTTTCTGCCACCTTTAAACATCCTGTTCTATGTTGGGATGACTTCAAGATGAGCGAGAATGAAGGGAGAGAAACAGTTTTTTTATATTTATAGCAGGAAGGTATTGTCTCCTAACTGTTTTTATGCTCAGAAGTACATAAAATTGATTGCTCTTGTTTAATTAAAATGTGCATAGTAATTATTTTAATGAAAATACTTTTCTAAAGTGAAATTAATGAGAAAGAATCTTTGTAATGGTGTTTCTTAGTTTGATAGTTGCTGGGTTTCTAGCTATTTAACATATTGCTGTACAGAGCACAGTGATTTTATTTCATCTGTTTTAATGCTCAGACTATTGTACCAGTTTGCATAGAACTTAAATGATTCGATGTTCATTTATCATGGTTAATTTGTGGCTTCCAGGGAGAGTTTGTGAATGGCACAATAAACTAAATATAATAATAGAATACTTTGCTCTTGAAAGCAGGTGGTTCCTGATAGGTTTTCTGGTTTGGCAAGCAAAGTTTGTGGCAGTAAAACCCTGCAGTGAGAGCTCTGATAGCTTGGCTGTGGGGGAAAAAAAAAAAAAAAAAAGAATCTTTGCTGTTTGACAGACTTCATCAGTATCATCTTTGGTACATAAGACAATGACATCTTGGGCCACGTGACGTGGAATATCTCTCGGGCTGAGGATACAAAGTGGGAAATGCTCTCCAGGCAGACTTGGTCCAACTCCACGGCACGCTGTTCTGCTGCAGGGAAGCACCAATGCTTCTCTTGTTCCAGGAAGCTGTGTGCCAGATTAGTACGTGATTAGCAGATCAAATATCAGGGCTGGCAGCTATGTGTACAATGTGGGCATCTGACAGGAAAGGGTCCGAAGTACTGTGCTGGATGATATTTGGGTCTGTGTGCTGGGATTATGAGGCAAGAGCCAAGAGATATTTTCTGTGTTATCAAGAAAGTAAAATAATACACAGAAATAAAACAAATTGTATCTGTAGAAATTCTATTTCTTTCTGCTAGTACTGCTACTCCACACTAAGGGATATGTTTGTTATTGTTCCTAAATTCCCAATGCTTCCTGAATGAATTTGTAGTTGCACTGATAATCAAGTATATGGCGTTGTTATGAAAAACAAAACCAAAAAACCCTTCTGTGGTTCTGAACAAAACCATTTATCTTCAGTTTTTAATTATCTGATATTTTGGATCAATTCTGCAATTTTATATGGTTTTAAGCTTAAAAAATATTTTTCAGAAGCCTTTTGTGTTTAGTTGCACAAGAAATGTCATGATGATCAAAATAGTTTCAGGATCTCTAGTAGCGTCTAAATAGTTCAGTTGCTCAAGTGTAGTGATAAAGGACTTGATAATTGTAATAGAAGAGAAATAGAGGAGTTAGAGGAATGAGAGATGTATTTATTTCCACAAATGTATACTACTACTACTACAGTAACAGTTATGACACTTTCACAACCAAAAGCAGCCCTTGCACTGTATCTATCCAATTCTTGCCATGAAAGGGATATATTTCATACCCTTAATTCTTTCTGTAGGATAGTTACTATATGTGAATGACTTATTGTACATGAGAAGTATGTTTCCTTCCTTACCCTGTATTTCCAAAACTACTCTCACAAAAAGATATCCTCCCAAGACCAGGCTAGCGGAAAATGTTAAACTCAGGTTAAACTATACTGGTGACAAACCTGCAGGAACAAAGCACAGAACTAGATAATCTAGGTCATAGAAACTCATCCTGTGTTAGAAACACATAATATCTCTCTCTTTCTAATCTTGGAATGTTCTCAATCACAGATTTTGAAGAAATGGAAAGGATTTTACATGACAGAGGATTTGTAACAACCTACGCTATGATGAAACAGCATGTCTATAAAGAGGAATTCTATCTTTACTTGCAATGCATATCTTTCACAACACTAATGCTCAGTCGGCAAGCCAAAAACTTTTCAGATAAACATTGTTTTAAATGTCTTGGAGAAAAAAATGTTCCTGTAGAAACGTAGAGTAATAGAATCATTTAGGTTGGAAAATACCTTTAAGATCATCAAGTTCAACCATTAATCTAGCACTGCCAGTCCACCACTAAACCATGTCCCTAAGTGTCACATCTATGCATCTTTAAATACCCCCAGGGATGGTGACTCGACCACTTCCCAGGGCGGCCTGGTCCAGTGCTTGACAATCCTTTCAGTGAAGAAATTTTTCCTAATATCTAACCTAAACCTCCCCTGGCACTACTTGAGATGATTTCCTCTTGTCCTATCACTTCTTACTTGGGAGAAGAGACCAACACCCACCTGGCTACAACCTCCTTTCAGGCAGTTGTAGAGAGCCATAAGGTCTCCCCTCAGCCTCCTCTTCTCCAGGCTAAACAACCCCAGTTCCCTCAGCCTCTCCTCATAAGACTTGTGTTCTAGATTTACTTTCTGGTAGTACTTTCTACTTTTAAAAAAGTTCTTCTAATAATGCAGTTTTCAGACCAAAAATAAAAAGAAAATTACATAAAAGCTTGAAAAGAAAACTTAAAACTAAAAGAAGAGAACTCAGGGAAATGACTGCTAAACACATAAGCTTAACATAAAAATGTGGCAATAACTAATTTCTATACTTTATCACATAGACATGTTTGGTTTTTTCATAATTTCAGGATTGCTATGTTGTGTTCTAGCAGACTTTGTGAAGCACACATGAGGAGTCAACGGTGGTTTTTACTGATATTGACTACATTTTCTGAGGCACAGCTGAATTTGTTTTCAGTCTACTGAAATGATGAGTAGTCTGGGTGTCATGGTCTGTCTTCCTGTTTTCAAAATCATCAAGACCAGAACCTCCAAGCAATTTAGCCATATGCACTTATTTAATTTCTTTCTCCAAAGCTGTATTTTTTTTGTGGTTTCTTCCACTCAGGCACCAGCAGCCCAACCTGCCTTTCTCCCAAGACAGTTTTTGACTTATTTCAAGTCAGGTGGAAAATTCCTTCTGCTAAGTATGAGAGTGCTGTCCTCGAAGTGTGAGGATGTTCAATTGCTTACTTGTTCACCAGGCTAACTGTATAACTACTAAAACTTTTTATTTCCATAAAGAATGCACAGGTTTCATACGTGTCTCACGGGAATTGCAAAACTAGCCTGAGATCTTCTCCATAACTGGGATGTAAATTTGGTCATCAGCAATGTGAACCTTTAGACCCCGTCCCTGAACTGATCACTTTTAATAAGCAGTGATCATGGGATTAAATCAGAGACTTCTAGAAAGTTTCTT
Source organism: Grus americana (assembly GCF_028858705.1). Taxonomy (NCBI): domain Eukaryota; kingdom Metazoa; phylum Chordata; class Aves; order Gruiformes; family Gruidae; genus Grus; species Grus americana. Next base: position 129,095,645 of record NC_072853.1, on the reverse strand, counting down.
TGTGCAATTTTTTAAAATTAATATTTTTGTTGCTTTGTTTTGTAGAGTGCTGAAATTCTAACACTTAAAGTTTGCTAAAGTATCAGATGAAAAAAGTATCTTTTCAGCTGTTGAAAACATGTGAAAGGGGGAACAAGTGATTTTGTGTACCACAGAACCAATGAAACTTTGTTTCCTCTTGCAGTTGAGCTCCTATATGAATTTTCTGAAATCTGATAAAGTCAAGCTGACACTGAAGCTTTGTGAAAACTGAGCATGAATAATTTCTCTCCTGGCTGTTTTACGAAGCTTGTAGCATCTCAGCACCCTTCAGACCTCTTCTCCACTATTAAATATTGCTGAAGACAGGCACGGGATTTAGTGTTGTGAAGGGAAGAGACATAGGCTAATGCATGGGGAACACGCTCATTTATGTTCTGTTTGCTTTATTACAAAAAGCAGCAACAGATTAAAACTTTCCGAAGAGATTCAGGAAGCACGGGCAATCCATAGTAGTTTAAGTACCACCCTTTATAACACTGAAATAGATGTTTAACTGACTCTGCATTGATGCTTTCCAAGTTCAGATGTATTTGGCTTCAGCATCCTAAAAGAAATGCTTGATACAGTAATTCTGAATCTATTGCTGTGAGGGAAGAAATTAATGAAATATTGAGAAAATGTATAATAGTCATACATGATAGTTGTCCTTCTTGTTATTTTAGATACGAGCCTTTTCTTAGAACTGCCTTCCTCCCTTTTTAGCTAATGAATTTCTTAGTCAATGCCCCTCCTTGAGTAGAAGGACTGAAGGTGGGCTTTGTGTCAATTAGATATTTGGGAGTCGTCTTTGAGTGATTCACTTGATTCACTTTTCTGATGAAAGAAGCTCTGAAAGTTATGGTGATTTTGGCACTTTTTCCTTTTTTTTTTTTTTTTTTTTCCTCCCTTAACTGGTTTAATCATAGAATGGTTTGGGTTGGAAGGGACATCAAAGATCATCTAGTTCCAACTGCCCTGCTGTGGGCAGGGACACCCTCCACTAGACCCGGTTGCCCAAAGCCCCATCCAACCTGGCCTTGAACACTTCCAGGGATGGGGCATCCACAACCTCTCTGGGTAACCTGTTCCAGTGCCTCACCACTCTAACAGAAAAGAATTTCTTTCTAACATCTAATCTAAATTGACCTTCCTTCAGCTTAAACCCATTACCCCTTGTCCTGTCACTACCCTCCCTGATAAACAGTCCCTCACCATCTTTCCTGTAGGCCCTTTCAGGTACTGGAAGTCTGTAATTAGGTCTACCTGGAGCCTTCTCTTCTCCAGGCTGAACAATCCCAACTCTCTCAGCCTGTCAACTTCATGGCCCTCCTCTGGACTTGCTCCAACAGCTCAATGTCCTTCTTATGTTGAGGGCCCCAGAGCTGGATGCAGTACTCCAGGTGGGGTCTCACAAGAGTGGAGTAGAGGGGCAGGATCACCTCCCTCGACCTGCTGGTCACACTTCTTTTGATGCAGCCCAGGACACGGTTGGCTTTCTGGGCTGCAAGCACACACTGCTGGCTCACGTTGAGCTTCTCATCAATCAATAGCCCCAAGCCCTTCTCCTCAGGGCTGCTTTCAATCCATTCCTCGCCCAGCCTATAGTCGTGCTTGGGATTGCGCCAACCCACGTGCAGGACCTTGCACTTGGCCTTGTTGAACTTCATGCAGTTCCCACGGGCCCACCTCTTCAGCCTGTCAAGGTCCCTCTAGATGGCATCCCTTCCCTCCAGCATGTCGACCACACCACACAGCTTGGTGTCGTCGGCAAACTTGCTGAGGGTGCACTCGATCCCACTGTCCATGTTGCCGACAAAGATGTTAAACAGCACCGGTCCCAGTACCGACCCCTGAGGAACACCACTTGTCACCGTTCTCCACTTGGACATTGAGCCATTGACCACAACTCTTTGAGTGCAACCATCCAGCCAATTCCTTATCCACTGAGTGGTCCATCCATCGAATCCATGTCTCTCCAATTTAGAGACAAGGATGTTGTGCGGGACAGTGTCAAATGCTTTGCACAAGTCCAGGTAGATGATGTCAGTTGCCCTTCCCTTATCCACCAATGCTGTAACCCCATCATAGCAGGCCACCAAATCGGTTAGGCATGATTTGCCTTAAGTTATTTACAGAATGGAGTAGGAGAAAGTGCTTTTCCCTTTTGACTGCAGAGGGAAACTTGCACTCCTAATCTTTAGTGCTTCTTGGATGCACTTTGATTAGAGGTCTAGAACAGACCATATAACTACCCTTTGTAACTGCACAAAACTTGTGATAAGAATCTCTTAAGCAGTCCTCTCAAATCTCTCAGATCTGGAAACAGTGGGACCAATTATGTTTGAGAGTTCCTTTTCTTCTGCTTTTATGGAAGGATTTGTATAACGCTATCAGAATTACACCTCTTTCTCTTAAGAGGACCAATGCAGAGAGCAAAATAGTGGTCAAAAGCAAGGTCACTTTGGTTTTTGTCTTGCGTTTTTTTCCATGCATCTGGCTGAAGTAGATAGAAGTTGAGCTGGTTTCATCAATAGAAATTACTGTGTAAGTTAACTGGAATAATTAATTTGCTTGAAACAGTTTAGAAATAAATGACACTTAAAGGAGTTATTTAGTAATGTTAATTTTTACACAGTTTCAGCTAAATCATATCTTACCACACAAAATGAAGCAGCTGGGAATAGCTGTGACAATTGAGAAAGGAGCCAAACTTGTATCCATAAATTTAACCCATCTGTGTATGAGGAGGGCTTTTTTAGCCCTTAGTCTGATATAGGTAGAAGTCTTAATATGCACATAATGTATTTTCTGATAATTAAACCATGATTGGACTATAATGATTTAATGCTTTTAGTATTGCTGAATAGTTTTCTTTTTTTTTCTTTTTGCCTAAAAATATACTTCAGGAGTCTGAACTTAACTGGTTTAGTGATGGGGATCATAGTCTGGTTCCTGCTTGGGTTTTGGTGGTTTTGTTTGGTTTTTTTTTTTTTTTTTTTTAAATATTAAGTAACTACTAATCTAATGACCAACGAATTGTACATTTCAAGATGCTTCTAATCAATCATGCAGTCTTTGAGTTATCCCTGTGAAAACCACTTCTTCCTAAAATAGCAACATTATCTGGCATGCAGTGTCAGAACATCATGCACTTACTACAGTCTCTGTTCTATGTGATGTTTAAAATGCTATGGAAGAAGTTTCCACGTAAACTGAACCACCTTGTATACATTAAATATTTTAAAATAGCTTTACCCACTGTTAGGAAAAGCTATGTAGTTATATCATGCATTTGTAACGTAAAAATTGGCATCATAGAAATACTTGTTAATATTATAGGGATACGTGTTTGAATTTTTGCTACAGAATCCATGATTGTAGAATGCCAGAGCTTTTTAATAGGTAGAAAAAATAGGAGAGTTTGGTTGTCTTGGCCTATATTTTTACTTCCAGGTGTGGAAATTGGGTAATAAGGAACAATTCCTCCTGACAGTTCTCAAAACACAGATACAAAATTAGTTTATACATAATGATCCATCTCTGATGAGTCAGCATGTGATTTATAACTTGCAGTGCATTATAAGTGACTTTGTTCTTGTGAATATTCACCTGTAATTTTCAGATAAGTCTAAAGAGTGAAGTAAATTCTAAATTAAAATTTGAAGCTTCTGGAGGACCAAATGTTTCAGTGTCTTTATTACAAATGCACTAAGTGGTTTGCCAGACATGGGAAAGGGACAGGCAGCTCCAGATGGTGATTTTGCCATCTGAAAAGTGTCCGTCTCTCCAATGACTAGAGCAGGCAAATAAGGAATAAATGCCTGAAATTTGAGGGGACGAAAGGGACCACGAGGGATCTTTTCTCCCTGTGACTAAATGGCCATACAGAAGAGTAGCTGTGGAATGAAGTAATTGAAGAATATCTTCCATTGATCATCTTAAAAAAACCCCCAAACCTATCCATATATTTATATAAACGTTACAGCAAGTTCTAACTGCTGCAGTAATACAATGTGAAAACAGTTCAAAGATAACATGCTGTTTCAGACAAACCAAGTTAGTATTGATATTTGAACTTAATTCTACTGGGTTTATTTATCATCACCAAAAGTTTACATCTGCAGAGAAATGTATTAAAAGCTGTTGGCCAAATTCAAACTGGGGACAGTATTTCACAGGGTTATGCTGATTTTGCAGTAGGTCCCAACTTGATTTAGTTCTTAATGAAGCTAAATTGAAAATTAAAATGCCAGAATTACCCTTGGCTTTCAATGCAGAAACAGTTAAATAGAATAGGCGTAGAGATGCATGAACATAGCAAGCTGCACACCATAGGTTGCAAAGAAAATGTAAGTGGGTCAGGAGCGATTGGGTTGTTGTTTACCATTTACCTCATGTTAGTTCGTAATCCTGCAGGTCGTTGGGAGATTACAGTGCAATAAAGCAGTCCTGTAACAATGCTTCACTTAGTATTAATCAGGAAAGGAACCTCTTTTCCCAGAAGAACAGAAGGAGCGTTGAGCACTCACCAGAGCGTATGCCTTTTCACAGTGAGCCCTGTCAGGTTTGAAATATCACCTGCTTGTTATTGTATGCTCTCTGTCACTGTTCCTCAGGAACTTGCAAGCCCAGCCTCCGAAAAGGTAAGAGAGCTGAAAATGTAGCTCCGCAAATAAGATTTTTTTTTTTTTCCCCACCTAGAATATTTTCCATGGGAATGTCATCCTCATCTCTCTTGATGTTGCTCGCAGCTGTACAGTTGTTTCATTTTTATATTGTGAAAATACATGGCCATAAGAAGTGTTTGATGTCTGTGTTTTGTAAAATTATTGCTTTAATTCAAACTAACTTACATCGTGTCTCTTGTTAATGAGCTTGCATTAAAGACTGAGGTGTGGTCTGAACAGGTCTGCTATAAGTCCTTTAATTTAGACAAAACCTGTATGCATGAGCACTGTATGCTGTCTGTAGTATGATTCACATGCCCTGGATGCGTTGCACCAACCAAGGTGACCTGCCGTGTCTGTACGATTCATTATTCCTTATTACTAAGAAATTATTTCTTTCCCAAAACTATTAGAATGTTTATTATTTAAATAGAGCAGAAGTGAGACAAATTTTTTAGCTTTTGGCTACTGCTGTGAAGAAATATTTTTTAAACAGAGATGTCAATTAAACTGTCAAAACTTAAAAAAAGAAATAAATAGTAGTCCTTTTTACCCTGGTTAAACCTAAGCTTTCCAACATCTCTCTTGGAATGAGTGGCCAATGTCATCAGCACAATATTAGAAAATTGTCGACAGGCCTCAAGTCCCATCCCTATTTAGCAGAGCAGTGAGGTTGTGCTAAGTTCCAGAGACTTCTGAACTAGCATTGACTGTATGAGAAGCTGTGTAATTACAGCTGTTGCTATATGTCATCCACAGAGCAATAATGAAGATACAACATTATTTATTCAACTTCAGCTAAACAGAAATTTTGGGTTTCTCAGTTATGATGCCAGTTGTGTTTTGAGAAGCTTTATGGTTTCTGCTGTAGCTACATGTTCTCCAGTTATCATTGCCAAATTTGTTGAAACAGAACCAGGTTGTAGAAAAGGGTTTATTTCCATGTTCTTTTCAAATTTTATCCATGGTGCTACTGTTGTTTACCATTTTGTGCCTCAAATACTCCTTTATTGTCTGCTTGTACATTTTTCCCAATTGGATTTATCCATTCTTTCTGAATGCAATGTAATTTTTTTAAAACATCACAAAAAGAAACAAACTATCTTGTCATTGTGACGGATTTTTTCTTTATTTTCTTTTTTCCTTCTAGCTACTTCATTGAACTTATAAAGTTGACAGACTTATGTTTTCTTTCTTTCTACCTTATAGAGCCAGCTACAATCTTTCTTTGTGTGAATGCTCCACACTCCCTTTGTAGGAGTCAGAGTGATGGATAGATAGGACAGATCAGGGAAATAAATAGATGGAAGACCAGAGCCTTTTATTTGCTAGAGACTGTCAAGGCTTAAGCTGAAAATGCATACATGCTATTCTTTCAGAAACTCAATGTAGAGAAATCAAACTATGACGGACCTATTAGAAGGTCTGTCCCTGGAATACTGATTTTCCTTTTTCTTCCTTTCCTTGACTTCTGACAGTTTTTTGGTTTGGGTTTGTTTGGGTTTTTTTGGTTTTGGTTTTTTTTAACGTCTGTTTCATACTTCCATATGTATGATGCCTTTTTCACCTTTGCACAGAGGCTGGGTGTACATGGGCAGTGAAGAGCAGGATTGCAAATGCCACCTTCTGTGACCAACATGCTTTTTGTGTGGCACACGTGCTGTCAGTCCAGCTGTTGTTCAGTTACCACGTCCACTATTCTTGCTCAGGAAGACCTTAATTGGTTACTCGCTGATTAAGAAGCCTACTCAACCCTTCTGACTCCCAGCTCATCGTGGGCTATGGCTTAGGATCTTCCCTTCTTTTGAGCTACATGAGTTTGTCCAAGCCCATTCTTTAAGTGTTTGTGTATAAACCATGTGAATGGTGGCACTGGAAGACTTTGTCTTAATATGTTCTTTAAGATTTCACCAAAAAGGTCTTTGAAACACATAAAAATAAGCATTTAGGTAATTTTACCAAGAAAAATATCTTTTGCTTTGTAAAGGAAATAATTATTTCATGTGGATAAATTTCAGAAGTTCACATTTGTTTAAATCTTAACCTTTAAACCCTCTGAGGAAGCAAAAGTATCCACAGGGCACTGCAGATCAGCAATATCTTATTGTTCAGACAAAAATATTTCCAAAGCTCCTATGCCCATATGCAGCCAGAAGAATAAGCATTAAACCCTGAATGAAATTAAACCTTAAAGTCAGATTTCTATTTACAAGGCAGTAGGAGAAAATACCTTTTTTTTTCTTCTTTTTTTTTTTTTTTACCACTTAATAATATAAGCCTTGTTTGCCATCCATTTTTAATAATAGACTTTCATGTTAAGTGTTGTTATTTCTGCTGTTTCTTGGTCAATTTTGTATAGACTTTCAGATCAGGATGTGCCATAAGTATGAGAGTATAAATAATCTATTATTATACAGACATTTCATAAATAATGCATAGCTGTGACATGAATGAGCATGCATAACTTGCAAGGTAACCTTTTGAAACATTTATAAACATACGCAACACAAATTTGTAAAAATTATTCCCACATTTGCAACACCTACACACTGATATAGTAATGAGACAAAACGGGAGTTTAATACACAGAAACTAAAGAGTATTCTCAGGCATTGTTAATTGTAAGTGCAGACTATAATTATAATTATTCTTTCAATCTATTGGGGTGGTAGGTCAGAATATAATTACACCATTAGTAAATCAACTTAAGGAAAAACACGATATATTTCCTGCTTTTGAAGATCATTCTGTTGACTAGAAGTGCTTTGTCCAATAGTCTACGCAAACTTTTTTGGGTGCGTTATTGATAAATGATGCACATATCAAAATGCAAAAAGTAGTATTTAAAAAGAAACATTCAGCTCAAGTATTCATAAAAAATGGAACTTAATTGTTTGTTAATATAATTGATTTATCATACAAAATAATTTCTTTTTTTTCTTTTTTCTTTTTTTTTTTTTTTGGTGAATATGAATCCTGAGTGCTCCTTTATCAGTAACTACTTAGATTTCTTAAGTAATTTTATATGGACAACTTCTAAACGAAAAAAAAAACCCTTTGCCTATTATCTCTTCTAGTGTTATTATGTCCCATTCACTTCTGGAATTCTGTAACTGAAACCTGGTCTCCTGAAAACATATTGATAGTTTCAGTAGTTTATCTTCATGTTTGCATTTTTGTTTAAAACAATACCTAATTTAAAACAATACCAACTAGTGTCAGAGACAAAAATGTGTGTGACGAAGTATTATAAACAGTACAGGCAGAGGAAAATAAGGCAAGTTGTCTAGAATAGATACTGTAGAATTAAGGGAAAAAGGTAATGGATAGAAGAAAAGGCAGAGATAATGAAGTATATGAACTGCCGTGATCACATGCCTATTTTTAGTGTGTATTGCTATTTGTGTCTAAAGTTTACTATGATTAAATCTGCGTGTGCTGTCATATATTTATAAAGCCATTTTCCCCTTGTTGATCAGCCTTTCATGCCTTAATTTTATTTTTTAATTTCTAAGTAGAAGTACTGGATTTGGAAAGGTGTATTGTATACTATAGTAAAAAAAAAAAAAAAAAGCTGAGTCTTGCACAAAGCTGTGAGTCAAGTTTTCCTAAATATCACATATGATTATGTCTTAGAGTCTTTCTGCCCTGTTAAATAACATGGAGAAAATTAATTTTAGTAGAGAACAAAAAATGTTTAAATATCTTGCAGCATGCATGTCATTAAGGAGGCATGTATTATGCTTTTTTTCAATCAGCTGCAGTAACCACCAAATGATGCCATGTCTAATTTATGGCATACTATCGCTGAAAACCAGGATGGTGACATACCTTTCACTTTAATGACATGCAGGGCTCCAAATGCTCCAGTTGTTTATCACTACACGATCATTTCTCTTTATTGTCATGTGTGTCTTTATATGTGGTAGGTAAGACATGCTTTTGGAAATTAAAACAACACCATGTATCTTCTACTTTCCTGTACAGTCAGATTATCCATTTAGCTTAATTATAGTGTAGAAAAACCATTACAAAGATATTGTATTTATTAAGAGTTTTTCAATGCTGAAAGGAGTAACAAGAACCAGCAATAAAGCAAAAATTACCCTTCTAGGTGTTTCCAAAAACTGCAGTAAAAAAATATCCAGATGAACATGTGGTTCTTGAATATAGCAATATTTCTCTACCAGACAGTGCTATGTGTGGTAAATGTGGGAAGAAATCATCTGGGAATGATTGCATTGAAAAGCATAGTAAAATCCTACATTTTTAGAAAACAAAGTGGGTCTCTGATTATTTTGTGAGAGTACACATCCTTTGCCTATATTCTGTGCCCCAATTGCTCATTTTCAAATTCTGTTCAGCGGTTTGGTTCCTTTGATAAGTGGCCTTATTATCAGCACTGACTTCTCTCACAAAGTTGTTTTTGTTCTGCTTTATTGTCACACCAAGCATCTTCCCACTCGTCTGTCTGTGGGGAGATTTAGAATGGGTTTCTGTATGTATTCAGATCCCAAGGGAAGGAGGATATCGTAGGGATGATAAATCACATTTCTTGTGCTTAAATTGCTTACCAAAGCCCTGACTTAGGATGGGACTTATGCACAAACTTGACAGGAAGTGTATGTCAAAATCTTGCACCTTCTTTTTTTTTTTTTTTTCTTTCTTCTTTAATTATTACTTGAGTGGAAGAGGAAGAACATTGCGGTAAGGGATGAGATTTTTTTTTTCTCTCTCTCGTGACGTTGGCCCAAGCTTTTGGTTTACTAGATTACATCTACTCAACTTATTTACCTTTGTTTTTTGAAATGTGGACCTCTGTAATAGATGTATTCCTTCCTATTATTTCAATGGGAAAATGTTAGATATTACTTTTGTAGCGGTTAAGTCTCTTTTTTATCCCCACAAAAAGATGGTCCTCCTAATATAGCTGCCTGAATTTTTTTTTATTTTTCCATATTATTTAACTCAGTCTTTGCTGTTTGCAGGTTGCTCAGGGTTTGTATTGACCAAGATCAAAATTTGATGATTGGATCTTTATTGAATACGTATGTATAAAAACATATGTGCATTTCATAACTTCATTTTGTATAAAGGAATTTGCATGAAACATTTTAAATGAGGCTGAGTAAATAATGGATTCTTTAATTTAGGGAGCCTAACAGAATTAATACAAAACCAAACCAAACCAAACAAAAAAAAACAACAAAAAAAACCCCAAACAAACAAAAAATCCCAACCAAGAGAAATACATTCTTGAGATTTAAAAAACATTGTTTGGGTCTTTTATGAAAAAGTTGAAAAAATGTGTCTATTTTTAAATCCTTTCACTTTCAAAAAGAAAACTATTTTGAAGACTATCTCACTTTCACAGATCAAAAAGTCATAATCTGTGTTGAAACCAACCACAAAATTCAAGCAGTCTATGGAACTAGTACAAGTTTATGCAAAGTGACTCAGGGGGGCACTTCTTACCGTTCTTCTTGTTTGTAATTTACTTTTTGCTAGATTTAGCTTCAGTTACAGAATATGTCAAAAACAGTTTCCTGGCATACACTGTATTCTAGGGTTATCTGCTGCACTGTGGTATGTCTCAGTAATGACGGAATAATATCCCCACGGCAATTACACTAAGTAGTGTTGCTGATGTATTTAATACTCTCTTATCTATTTTAATACAGTATAGCAGGTGGAAATCGGAGACAACCTGCCTTTAACAGAGCAGTCCTGTGTGGTGTTAGCATTTCTATGAGAGATAGATCATAATAAATACAAGCAATTATATGAAGTTTAAGAATCTGTGTCGTAGTGAAGATAAATAGACAACACAGTGATCACTTTCTGCATCAGATTCATGAAATAAATTTAGAACTAGAGTCTTAAATGACAAAAGAGTCCCCAGACAAAAAAAAAAAGGGGGGGTGTTTTAGTCCATATTATATAGTTATTTCTGTTTCATTTAGATGTCGAATCAAAGATTTGTTTAGAAAGTGAATATCTGTATTTATGAATATATAATTTGGATTAGATTATATTTTTATTAATATACTTTTAAATTACTTTCTATTAAATTTGTTTTTATCACAGAAGTATTCTGCTTTGGTCTATAATCCTCAGAAGAAGGAGGTAAAAAGTCTGTGAAAACAGACTTTAAGGAATATAATTATTAATAGTGGTCAGAAATCCATAGATTTGGATAGGTTCTAAATGCTAATGGAGATTAACATGCTTTTCTTTTCTAATCTGTCTATATGTTGCTGTGATTCTTTATATTTTTGAATACTCAAAAGTCAGTGAAATTCTCTCTCCCTTTTCAGAGCAAGATATTAAAAAAATAAACCAACAAACAAACACAAAAACTTATTTTATGGGAATTTGCTTTCAGTTATTTTGGGGTTGTGTTTTTGGGTTGGTTTTTTTTCATTTCCATACTGTCAAGGTTTTGAGTCACGCACTAGCCACTGCAATAGTTATTTACCTCAGCATTCAAGATAGCTCTTAAAAGCTTCTTCACGGAACTTTCCCCGGCAATATGCAGAGACAGGAGCTATCTCGGGGCACTGCTGGTTGCCAGTTCAACTGCAGTTTAGTGAAGGGATATTTTATTTCTCTGGATTACTGTGAGAGCAACATAGACAACTTTCTTAACGAACAATTCACAGCAAAACCAGTGTTCAGCAAATACAACTTTTTCTTTTCTTTTTTTTTTTTAACTGCACGCAAAACGTCTGTGATCACATCACACTGTACGCACCTTCAGTATTTGAGATGTTCCACGCTTGGGCCTATTATTTTGTTTATCTTCCTGAGCTTGATTGCAACTTTGGGAAGGCTCCTTACAGGCATAGAGATTAGCAAGATTGGGCCTAACTTATCTGTAATTTTGATCCGTGTCCCAGTGCAGAGCCCAAGTACCTGCTCATCAGTGTGATTAAGGAACTCGCAGCCTCTCAGTCATTATGTTCGTGGCTCCAGCTGCGTAGGGTGAGGTAAGCTCTATTTCCTTGAAGCACGCACGACATTTCTGTAGAAGGGGATAAAACCTTTTTTTCAGGCCAAGAGAGCCTGTATTTCATAATATAAGCTAACTTTGCTGGAGAATGATTTTAAATGAATTTCAGTTTCACAAATAATAACAGGGCCGGAGTCTGCAACCATTCCCTTAAGCTATGGTCTAATGATTATTGCACAAATAGCCGTGGAGATTTACGGTGTTTGTACTCTCTCGAGGGTGATTAGTATCTTCACAGTGCAGTCAGCATAATGGATCTTATTAGTGTTCTTGATATGTTTCTGTGCAAAATCAGCCAACGTATCTTAATCTACCTTCTGTGAACTTTGTAGTGAAATGGTGAGGGGTGCTCAGGTGCTCTTCCTGCTGATTGAGACAAGAGGTCATGGTTTCATGGGGTGAAGACAGACTCAGGGAGGAAGGCAACAACTTAGTACTGATCATCTTATAAAGACTCTGCTTAGGACCTTGTGTCATTAATCTGTTAATTTTTGTGGAGCCATTTGCAGAGCAGACACACGCTAAGTCAGAAATGATGAGGATGGGTGATGGTAGTAAATGATCTATGTGGAGCTATGTTTCTTCCCATCATGGTCTCTTCCATTACTCCCAGAAGAAACCTGGAAGAAGAAAAGCAGCTGCTTTTTGTGGTCCTGCTTTTCTTCTGTAGAGGCAGGTAGTTGGAGGAAAATAGTAAGAGAAACTGAGGCCTTGACAGCTCCATTCTCTATGATATATCACTGACTGTGGGGAAAAAAGGAAAAGGGCTGGCACATCTTTCTGTCCTGTCGTCTATTTCCTTCCCTAAATCCAAAAGACAAGGGTTTGATGGAAACAAGATTTTATATCTTGGAAGGAACATATATTAAGTCCTCTGACCTGCTTGATGTAGTTATTGCTGCCTGTTACCCAAAGGGAATTGCGCATTGCAAGGTGCAAATCCAATTCAGCGTGAAGGAGGAATGCAGAATGTGGCCCGTTTATTTTTAAGTTTGAGGAAATAATTAAAGCAAATTTGTTGTGGTTTTCACCCTGCTCTAATTACAACACAGAACACTTCAAATGTAGTTATTGCCAGAGCTATTTGCATATTCAGTGTAAATTAAAATAATCATCCTGATTATCTGTCAAGATATATGTAAAGCGATCATAAAATAGATGGAATACAGTATTCATTTTCTTACTATAATACGTTGCATAAAACTGAAGTGTTATGGTCCCAGGAGTGATATATGGATAAATACTAATCTATGAACTTGATGTTACTTTTTCACATCATGCTTGTAAGTCATAGGAAGATACATAAAATGTTTCATTCTGGCTTTGTCAGTTTTGAGCAGAAAGGCTATAAATCTGTGACCTGTCGCTATGATCACTAATAACCGAAGTGCATAGTTAAGAAATGAAGTTTCTGAGGAAAGTATAGTCCCAGCAGACTGAGCTAAACTTGTAATAAATAGTTTCTTATAAAGGAAGTTGAAAATGTGAAATGGAAGACATAGTGAGGAACACATTCATTTTAAAAGGACAGGTGAGGGAATAACTAATTTTCCCTTCAATTATTTGGATGTATGGTCACAGTGAAGAATCTGGCCGTAGAAAGTCATAAATGAACAATATATCCATCACAACTATTCCTATTTAGATTCTACATGGTATTTAAGAAACTTAGCAATTTTTCTAGACTTAAAGATATATTCAGGATTAAAATAATATTGCTTAAAATTATGGTGTACAAAACAAATCTAGTAATGTCATTTTCAGCTGAGTAAACCTGTGTTTTACAAGAAAAAAAAAAAGTATCTTGCATATGTTCTAAAAGTAGTAATTTTGATGCAGAAAGCAACTATGTTTTTTTCCATTGCCTTCATTACCTTCTTTCATGGAACCCAAATGGGTTCTTTTTGGAGATGTACACAAAGTAAATTTAAGGCACAGATTCTTCTAGACCTGCCTGGTTTCAAATTACTGGTTTAAAAAAAGGTGGAAATGAAGACACTGACATATCTATTATACTGAATAGCAAACTGTCAGCAATGATGTAGATGCAAAAGATGAAATAGGAAAAATGGAAAAATACATTAGAAATTGCTGGCTCTTGATTAATCTTTCATGCCAGTTGGTGCAACTTAATTATTTTTCAGTGGAACTTGTTTACACAGGATTAGAATAAAATTTATTTTAAAATTCTCTGTAAGTATTGAGTATAATGCTTAAATCTGCAAACTAACAGGTAAGATAGTCATGTATACTCGTGTACACTCATGCAAACAAGATTTTGTGCCTCTGAGTTCCCAGTAAACATCTCTACACATATTCTTAGATTGCAATCATAACTGAATATACTGTAAAATATAATGAATGCAAGTCCTAGACAAAGCACAGATATTCACAGTTCACTTGAAGAAAATGGGAAATATGTTTGCTGCTAGTAGCAGGATTTAGCCTATTTAGACTTCATTTAATTTCTTGTTGGCAGTGGAATCGGTCTCTGTTTCTCTTCAGATGTTAAGCTCTGTAATCCTGCATCCTGGTGTAAGTAGAGGAAATGAGCAGCAACTGGGATGGTTTCACACTGGCTGGCACAGAGAGGTAACAGCTACTGGAAACTGCCTTGGTGAAATACAGAGGAGAAGAGCACCATGCGGAGCCGAAAGCAGTACTTGAGGTTTAAGGCTAGGGTATAATCATTGGATTCATTGACTTCCTAAAAGATGCTTAAAAGATTTCATACTCTGAGGTTTGTAAAAATTACTAGGTTTATATTTTAGCTAGATTTTAAGAGGGTTTACAGGTAGCTGTGTTAGTATTTAGGGGGGGGTTGTTGGTTTTATTTAGTAGAAATTGCTAAATTCATATATTTCTGTCATCTTCTCGAAGCATGCAAGATTAAATAAGGAAGTTAAATATAAATCTTTAACCTCATCCTTTAATCAACAAAATTATCAGCCAGTTCTTGTGGAGCTTCTTCTGAGGCACAAAAATATTGCTTATACACTTTGACATGAAAAATGGGTTGTACTGGTACAAGGAACACTGAATAAATAGACTTGAATTTCTACCTCTTCTCCTACCACGCTATTAGAACCACGTAGAAAGAAGGGGGGTGGGGGGGGAAGGAAGACATTAACATTTCCTCTGACCAGTCAGGAATTTAGGAAATGCTGAACTCTGGAGTAGAAGAGATACTCTTCCATCCTAGCAGCTGAGATATGAAACAGCAAACAGACATGCTAAATGTTATTTTTGGTGAAGCTTGCATCATAGGACCTGATAATATGTATTTGTGATGGCGTCACTAGGAGATCTTGTGTTCCAAGCAGAGCAACAGGCAAGGCTGTGCTGGGTTTCGTTTATACAGGTCCTTTCAGAAATTTAGTAGGCTCAAACATTGCCTTTCCAACTCTGCAAACGTTCATAATGGCTGCATCTTTGAGGAAATATGTGGGATATAAATGTGTGAGCACAGTCCTGATATATTTGTTTAAAAAAACATGGAGAACAGGATTGGATCAGGCTAATTGAATGTTGCAGTCCTGTCCCAGTTGGAAAAAACATCCCAGCTCAAGAGGGAAGAACACCACAGGAAATTGCTACATAATGAAGCTTTAATTAATTTATTAATTCAAGGCAAACCCCTTCACTGTGTTACGCCTACCAGTAATGGAGTTTTCCATGCCATATACGATAGAATTTGATCTGGGTTTAGGCATAAGCTTTGCAGCAGAAGTTTCAAGTTGTGTCTTTGAGGTTCTTTCCTATAAAGGTATAAAAAGAGGTTTCTTCCGAATCCACATCTCTCTCATATATAAAATTCAATAAAATGTGGCCCTTTTCATGAAAGCATTTAGTTTAATCTACTGGAGATTATTCTGGTGTCTATCAAACTCCCACATTTCTTCCTCTTTACATGTTACTAGCAGCTTCTTTGTAGAAGTGTGCAAGATTAAATAGCCTAAATTTGAGGTGTCTTTTGTGATTATTTTAAGGAAAATAACTTGCAAATGAAATAAACACATTAATAAACCACACAACAGGTTTTCTTCCTCTTCTGATTGTTTTTCTTTCCTTTATTTCATACCACAAACCTCTCTAAGCCAAGCTTCTCGTATCATCACTTTGGCTCCTGATGGCAATGATCAGGTAACAAAGTGAAAAGGAAGAGACTCCTGTGTTACTGTGCATATTTACTTATGACAATGCATGTACTTGAGAAGATAAGCCTCTGTGTCATGTTGAATAATAGCAATTTCGGAGCCAAAGGAAGAGATAGAAACACTCCAGTTAGTAAGAAAGAGGAATGAGAAGGTTTTTTGCAAGTCCAGGATGTGAATGTGTCTGTCCTTATGTCAAAAGAGTGAAAATGAAACTGTGACCATGAAGGTCAGTGTTGGATTTCAGGAATACAAATATTAGAAGTAAACTTTTATGTTTAAAATCACTTCTGTCTATAGATATAAGTTATTAATATGTCCTGCTGTAAGCCAAAGAGTAGCTTTGAAAAAGTATTGAGTTGGCATCACTAAGTTACAATACTGCCTGTCACTCTTGCTATCAGTTGTGATTTACACATTTGTTAAATTACTTTCTGTACTGTTTCTAAATAGTTAAAATATGTCCATTTCTTTTTTAAAAAAAATGAATTTATTTCATCAGGAAACTTAGAATTTGAGTTTGGAATTTTCTTCTGTCATCCCTAATTGAAACTTCTCTTCAAACTATTTTAATTTTTCCAAGTATCATAAGTGCAACGCATTTTCATGCTCATGTATTCTTAGTAGCAACTTAGGATATGTTGTAGGCGAAGGACATTAGATAGAATTGAGATATGCTAATATAAGTGGCAGCTATGCAGTCACAGCAAGTCATTCATGAACAATACATAAATATGAAATTACATTACATTTCAACAAATGATTTAATTTATTTGTGGTTTTAAATAGCTATGCTTATTAGTAGATAATTTGTGAGTAGAGAGGCATTTCCAGAGGGATAATTATTGTGAGTGTTTTTCCCAACTCTTAAGGGAAATAAGACTACATTGGTATTCTGAAATAGGAGACTTAGGAAGCTATGATATTGCTATATCTTCAAATGAGTCTCCAGGACAGAAATACCAGCAATATATTGCAGTAGTGCTGCACAATAAAATGGGAAAGATGACCCACTGTTGTAAATACAATACAAGTATATCTTAAGGGACTGGCAGAGCCCTGAGAAACTTGTAGTTTAAGCAATTGGAAGGAAATAAACAATATTATAAAAAGATGAAATTACCCTCATGTAGTGACACAAAAAGTACTTGGTCATGATGATCGGAATGGGAAAGCGAGTGTCCTTCTGGTCTGGCTTTGCCAGTTTGGTTGCATTCATCAACACAGACTCTAAAAATAAGTTTCTCTTCTGCAACAGAATAAACAACCTTTTAAAAATAGAAATGCTCTTCAACATTATTATATATTCAGTATTCTGAGTTAGTGTTATAACATTCATTGTTAAGACTCCTGCAATTTATATGCAATGAACACCCTCCCCCTTCGTACCTCATTTGCTGTAGAATGGGAAAGCCTGCAGGATACTGCAGAACTGCCAAGTTCCACGTTCAGTTTTCAGCATCTGATTCTAACAAAGCTGCTCTTGGTTTTGGACCATTTTGTGCTAAGGAAAGGGAATGCAGGTCTGTAGATGCTTGCTTATGGGATCTTGTTTACATCTGCTTTTACTTACTGCTTTCCTCACTGTCACACAGTGTATTGTAGGAAAATATAACATTGAATAAAACCTTTCACTTTTTTAAATTTAAAACTTGTTGAAATAGAAGGGTAAGAAGTCATATGTCTGAGCATATCCATTTGAATGCATTAGTGTTTTTTTCTAAGATGGTTTTTTTGACTTTTTTCGCTTTAAGAGCCAGTTGTTATGCTATTATGGATTGCTTTGCCACACAGGTGGTGCCACATTTCTGAACTGTTTCTTTAATTCTTGTGACTGCTACCTAAGTTCTAAATAACCAGCTTAGCAGGACCAAGAAAACTAAGGAAAGCTACATGCAGACTTTTCTCCTAATCAAGCTCATTATACGTGTCCTAATTTAAAAGGATAGTGCATAATATTATTCCCACTGAAGCTAGTGGCACAGCTCCCGCTAGACACCTTTCAATATAATTTCATATGAAATATGCTTTGAGTTTATGCACCAGGCATAGAACTGAAAATAATTCAAGTGTTCTTAAAACATTGACCTTAAACTTTCCTTTACTTTGCTGGTGATATTTATTTTCTGATGTGAAATGCTTGCTCTTCACACACATGTCACAATTGCCATAGATCGGAAAATTTTACTGGATGCTACAGAATTTCCAGACAATTTACATTTCTACAATTAATTTTCAGTCTATTGTTTATAACAGTTTACTTATTTTCAAACAGTATGTACTAAGGAAATGATACAAATCTGGATACGCAGAGCTGTCACAGACCGTCAAAGGAAAACAGCATAAACTCCCACATTTTGGCTAGCAGAGACGTTCCATGACGTTTAAGTGGAGATGGCAGGAGCCCAAGGTAGATATGACCCATTAATGAGTCGGGATATTACATCACATCAGGATGCTGGTGTGCTTGCCGTACTTTCCTCTGTTGCTGCTTTGGTCCACTTCAGCTTCGGTTGGGTGACTCTTGACCAAGTCCATCAGGGGCAGATTAGATCCTGGAAATTCTTGGATTGGGTCTTTTTTTTTTTGATTGTAGAATGTAGAATACTTTTTATTGAACATCTCAGATTGTTTCCTAGAGTGTGCCTGTATGTGATGTGCTTGTGGGGAAAAAGAGATAGCAATGAGCTGTACAGATCTGCTTTTTCCTAAAAGTTCATGTTAGGAGAAGTCATAGAAAATTACTACATTGCCGTAAGTACATATTCAATGTAAACATACAGCAGAAACGTAGCTAGAAGTATCAGACATTCAGGAACAGAACGTTTTGCAGTGAATTAAGGAAAATAAATTATCACATTTTTATCTGTTTCAAAGGGAGTCATTTAGTTCTGGAGATGAAGAGATCACAATTTAAAAGCCACATGCAAGGTCCTGATTCTTAAGGTGCTGTTGTTGTGGCCTCGATGTAAATCAGAGCAGTTTAAAGGATGTTTATGTTAGTTGTTCAACACCTGCTGAAAATTAACATCACATAGCTGTAATCTTCCACTTCTTTATGCTCCCTTCAAACATCTTTTCTGTCTGGGATGGAAGCCTGTGGACTGTCATTATTGATGCAGTTAAATATTAACTGAACTTGAAAGTCGAGAGAGGAAAACTCGCCTGGGCAGCAGCAGCCAAAATCTGGTCTCCAGTTGTAGACAGTATGTTAAGTAAATAGGAAGGGAATTTCATTCAAACACAAACAGGTGATGATCTTCTATAAATTCTTTTGCTGAGAAATTGATTTGTGAAAGCTGTTTGCATTTATATTCAATCATAAACTAGAAAATGTCTTTTCAATGATTTTCAGTTAACATTGAAGTCTTTGCCATCGTATTGATCTTACAAATTCCACAGTTAAACAACATACAAGCTGTATCGAACATCTGATATACAAGGGTGCACGTCCCCTCAAGGGTGACGTGGTAGATTCCTGTTCAGTTTGTTTATGTATGTTCTTTAAGATTATGGTAAATCTGTGCTTTGTGATATATAACTAGAAGAATAGGGATGGATTATATATGCTGATTTACCTGTGAATCATCATAATAAGTTTTACATGGATTTTATTTGCTTTAATTTCCTTTGCATTTTTGTACAGTAATATACCTTACACTGGCATTTCATTTCATTATAGAGGATTCTTTATAGGCTTCCACTGAAATTATTATTGCTATTGTACTCTTGCATTGCAACAAGAATTGTCAGCGAGCATGGCCTTGCAGTGAATTAATTTCCTCCCTATAAATCTAGACTCATCGTGACATTAAAATAAGAGTAACTTATAATAAGCAGGATTGGAGATTATTTTTTTTTCATTGCAGTCTTACGCTGTAGCAGCGTAACCTACTGGAACCACATGGAATTTTTCCGATGTGGATTTCATGGATTTGAAGTATTATCTCCATGAAAGTGCATGTGAATCATGAATTCTCCAGTTTTTCATTCACAATTTATTTTAAAAAAATTTCTTCCAGATTAAAAAAAAAAACAAACCAACCCTGCCCATATTTTAGTCAAACAGCAAGCTTTATTGATCATTAGGATTTTAGGATATAATTTATTTCACCCAAATATCTAAAAGGTATAAAACTCAGTCATTAGTGAAAAGTGAGAGGTACTTTCAGAGGATGGTACATGCTGTCCTGAGTCAGGTGTTTCCAGAGTGTGATTCATCCAAGCTCTGCCTTCTCTTTGGCTTATAGGTGTGGACAGTTTGTGCTAGAGAAGATGGATCTTGTGTTTACTTTTTTTTTTTTTTTTAATTGCATAGGGTTTCTGAGCATGACTTCTGGTTTTTGCTTGGGGTTTTTTTGGTGGCATGGAGGAGTTCATAAGCATTTGGAGATGGATGAAAAATGAAAGGGACTAAAAGGCAAAACTGACTTAGTAGAGATTATTTGTGAATAGATGTAAAAATAATACATATGTTATTATTCTACCAAATATGTACACAGAGGTTTAATTTCTGTCTTAATTGTATAGTTACAAGGTTAAAAGATTTCTAGATACCCAGCTGCTGTTCATATGCATTAAAGGACTGGAAAAATAAAAGGTACATTTCTTGTACTCATGACTTTTGGGATGCTGTTTTTTCCACTTATATAGATCCAAATAGTTTTTAAGTTATTCCAGTTTGTATCAACAGCTAATAAATTGTACACGTGTTCCTATGAAGTTGAGTTAGGTCTGACAGAAGGGAGTTGTCAATGGTTCTTCCTTTTTCTGAAGTGGTCCCTGCACCAACTGCAAGAGAGAGAGTTTATTTGATCCTTTACCTCTAAGTCATCTTTTAGAGACCTGGGAGTGCCTCCAATGGCTGCCTAAGCATATTAGCTACATCTCTACAAAGCTGTAGTGATATAAAGTTGCTTCAGTGCATGACATAATTGTGGCCATAAATTCTGTTACTGTAAATGAGAAAATAGCCAGTTGAGAAGCAACTGGAAAATATTGTTGTGACTATATCAAGGAGAATTGCAAATACATATCAAAATGGTCATATCTTAGTCTCCAGGGACTATTAGTATGTTGGAGACTGCAATGTGATACAGGGCTAGGTAGCAGAACTTGGAAGGTAAAGGTTGTAATTTGGAAGCCTATAAAATCTTTCAAACTGCATGGTATTTTGATTATTTTGCAGGAAACATTGAAAATATACACTTGATAGTACAGAGAAGGTATATCTTTTATGTTATTGCCAGTTTTAAATTATTTAACCAGTATTTTTAGTGTCCTCCCTAATGAGTGAATTCTAAAAATTCAGGCTGCTGGTGTATCTCACAAATAGTCTTAGGTGTTAAAAGTATTTCAGGACAGAAAAGGAAATGCGTTACCAATCTGTTCTCAATAGCCAATCTACTTTCTAGACTGTTGGGAAAGCCAAGATAGTGTCAGTGCAGCACAACCTGAAGTTTACTGCATCCTGTAGGAAACAGGGGGAAGACAAGGCAGAAACCTGATCTTGTGCTACCAGTGGAACATGTGATGCTAACCGCATAAAAGATTTTTTTTTTTTCTTCTCCTGTCATCTTCTCTTTGCCATGTCCAGCCTGTCTATCAATCTAACTTCTTGTACTCATCCTTCTTATATGTATGTTATTTTTTACATAGGGGAAAAGTCCCTTTATATATAAAAAGCCATAGCTTCATTCAAGTCAATCTTTTAAATTAACTTCTTTTCAGAAAACTTTGTCAAGATAAACCAGAGTACATGGCAAACAAGACCATATAGAGCTAGAGTCGCGTCCTTTACCTTGTCAGGTCTGATACTGTCTGTAAGAAAACATCACATTCAAGGCCAGTTCTGCAAAGAGTTTTACACAAGGGCACATTCAGAATTTCTGCCCCTATTTATAAACAACATGAATCGTGCAAGACGACTCATGAGAATAACTGTATGTAAAAAAAGTGTGGTTAGACCACTGGTTCTTGCTCAAGAAGAAACCCTAATTTGTAGATTACTTGGATACTTTCTTGCCAATGTGATGCTTTGTGCTATGCCTGTGTGGAGTCCCCTGGAGGAGAGGAATCGTGTGTCCAGGGTGGAGAGATGTCCTTCTTGCAGTTAACCACACGGGGCAATTACTGCGACCAAGCACATTAGCTGGTGCTCCTCAGCAGAGTCTGGTTCCTGACCATATTTCACACTAGTTCCAGGACAAAGTCACGAGTGACCTCAAGTCATGGGCTGTTTGAACCCCTTTTTGATTATATAGTGGAACAGAGGATTACTGAAATATATGTGAATATTTGCTCTGTAAGCAAACATTTGTTAGTAGCAGGCACAAAATGGAGTTCAACATGTCAAAGGCTTGACATTAAACTGGTTTTCAGTGACAAAAAATTTTACATTTCTGGATAATGGATTTATATGCCTGGGTATTGGCATTGATAACGTTTTAATATTTGGCTTTAGAAATATGATGTGATAGCATTTTAATTGACTTAATCATTGTGAGATCATATGGGAAAGAAATAGCTTAATGGAAGAAAACCCAGACAAACAAAAAAACCCACAACAAAATCCTTTACCACATCAACCCTACTTTAATTCATTACCCAGATTTTCATAGACCTTGGTTTAGCTTCTTAAGCAGTGGAGTGGATTAATAAATGGCAGCTGACCTCTGGTTTTCCATAACTTTTTGGAGTATATGAAATATGCTGCTTCTCTCGCCTAACTACCCACCTGCAGCTGAACCATCTTCTCTCTTCATAGTGGACAGAAATAGAGAACTTCAGGGCATGATTCATCTGACCTGTTTTTGACATCTACATTAAAAGAGATGAATCATGACCAGGAAACACCCATTGCTCTTCCAACTATAAAGGGAGACCAGATGTCTAGTTCAGATATGAAGTACATTTAGTCAGATGAGACTTAACCAAGGTTACGTTTTTAAAAGTACAGTGGATATATATGTATGTAGTTTGCCTTTTCTTTCAGGTATATGGTATAGTATCTATTGTCTCATACTTTGGGGAAAAAAATAGCTTAAAAGATTCCGCTATACAGATATGTCAGAACGTACTGTAATGTGGGTGGCAAGGACATGGAATACCGAAGTCTCTGTAATATTTCTTTCATAAGACAAGAATTGGAAATAATTCATATAAAAACTAATAAGCTTTTAAATGTTTGCTGTTACTGTCTTGGTTCTTGCAATGAATTTCATCATGCCCTCGCTTTGAAGTGAGTACATTTGTCAAGGAGTACTTAACAAGGAGAAAGAACCTCCTATGTTAATAACCAGAGACATTCCTATCAAAAAACTTTATAGAATTTGAAGTCTCCCTCTTTCAGTGTGCTCATTTCACCTTCAAAGGCTTTAAAGTAAAACTCCACAAGTATTTTATCAGACTACCTTGTATTTTACTGTTCTCCATAACTACAAATGTTAGACTGCAGAATTCTTACTTCCCTATTCTCTAGTGGTTTCTTTAAAAGACTTTGTGGTAGGATTTTTTAATTTTTTCTTTTTTTTTTTTTTTTTTGTGATTTCAAACCACTCCTAATGTTTTGAACATACATAAACTACTAGCAATTTCTCAAAATTATTTATTTCTTTCTTCCTAAAAAACCAGAAATTTATTTTACATAGAAGTATACTTTGCAATTTGTCTGTCATTCCTGCATAAAAACTTAGAAAGCTTAAAGACACTCTATAATATTAGAAAAATACAGCTTTTGAAGACTAGGTTGGCAAAATTATTTTTGCATCTAGAAGGGAAATGATAGCTATTATTGTTTTTCTTAGCCTATGACTAAAGTAACACAGAACTATTTCATTTCCTATAGATCATCTCCAAATGCCATTGTAAATGAAAATGTACACTTGAAGCGACTTTACACCTATGGGAATTTAGCAATTAATGAAAATGGAACAGTGCACATGATGGAAATTAAATATTCATGGTCTTAAAAGCTAAGGCTATTGATAACTCAGCAGTGAAGCAGATAAAAGCTGTTACTGTATGTATTTTTGCAGACTATATATATCCAAAGCTTCGGATATATGCTGTAGTCCTTTTTCATTCTTTTCCTAAAATTAATGATGTTAGAGCAGGTGCTAATGGAACAGATATTAGCAGATATTAATGTAAAATACTACTAAGAAATATTTCTGAAGTTTGACTGTTTTGATGGCAACTGGGACAAAAAAGAAATACCTTTCTCTGCCATTATAGGAAATCTGAAATGGAACAATACTGCCCTTGTGTTTAAAAATGTGGGTCTTTATCAATATTAGAAATAATTTCTTCTAACAAAGAAATTTCCATGAATAACAGTTAGCTCAGCCCCAAGCTTTTAGTTAAAATGTTTTATTTGTCTCATTCAAAATAAGGTACTAGAAGAGTACTGCCTGGATCCCTGAAATGTTCACCCTGGTAAGACAGCTAGAAATAACCCAATTTTCCCATCCCAGGTCATTCACAGCACCTCTATCCTATACCACATTTAGTACAGTAGGATCAGGTTTTTAGCTCCTAACATTTTGAATTTAGCAGTTTCAATAGAGGAATTTAGAATTATAAGGGATTTCCTGCGTCACTGAAAAAAGTATCTTACTATTGCAGACAACACATCATGTAATTTCTTTAAATTTTTTTCAGCTTAATCTTTAAACTGGATTTGGGGGGGGGGGTGGGGGGTGGGTGCTCTGTTTCAGAGAAAGTTTTGTCCCTTTACACATGCTGGGGCTCCTCCAGAGCCTGACATTTTGTGGAAATTAGGATACAATTTCCAATGCATAACTACATAAAGACAAAAGTTCCTATCTTTCCTTATTCACCCCACTTACTCTTTCTCACACACAGAAGCCATATGTCTTCTCAGTCTTTATTTTGCCAAACAAAATTCTGCTGTTTCTGTTTCTATTCCTACGCTTTCCACAATTTTCCTAGTTTTGTACCTGTATAAATGTGAAGCAGTGTAAAATTCCCTGTTAAAATCTCACAGTGTGTCTCTAATGTTATTCAGGACTTCGAGAGCTTTGTGATAGGACAAGGCAAGGTCAAGGCAGAGAGGTAAAAGATTCACCTTACTCATTAAGTATTTATAGAATGTATACCATAGAATAAATACTGTCTGTATAGACAGTAGTATATACTAATCTTCATACCAAGTAGAGACATCTTGCTAGCTGCAATCAATGGTTATTGATTCAAACAACTGATAGGGTTGGCGATGATTTTGTGACTACAGTTGACTGCTTAGTAGCTGGCATTGGTACTTTTAATTGTTTATTTATCAGTACAAACTTAGTCAAAATTCCTGAAAAAGGGCCAGGATGGAAGCTTTTAGCCTATGCTCTATGATACTTAATATGTTTCATGATATGCTTTTGGCCTAAACTAACTCTGTTTTCACATATAGTGCCAAAGAAAGATACAGGAAAAAGGCTTATTCTGAATAGGCAGTAAGAATGAGGCTGCCCTGATATTTGTTGCCTAGGTTTTTCATTTGTTTGCTTGTTTGTTTTGTTTGTGGATTTGGTTTTGGGTTTTTTTTTTTTTGGGGGGGGGGAGTTAAATGAAGAGGTGGTAGCTATATGAATAAGAAACGTACTGTGCCATTGACCTCAGAGCCAGAGAATGGTCCTGGATTTGTATTTTTTTTTAAATATAGATGCAGCCTTCGAGATCTGCTTCATTGTTAAGCCGAGTGAGAAAGCTTGGTCTATAATTAACTGTTGATTAATTTTTTTTCTGAAATCCTGTGTTTATTAAATCTGAGGAGGTGCTCATCTATAACTGTCTAGAAAAATAGGTCTAGAAGATGTAAACGAGAGAGTACTGTACAAGTCTGGTTTTGGTAACATTTTTTTCTATTCCCCACATTACAAAAAGCTTGAGCTTTGTAGAAATAATTATGTTGCATGCCAGGCATCAGGGAATTAACATCAGATCTTAACAAAGATGTTTTTATCCATAATTACTTGTAACATCAGTGTGTGTGTAATGCTTTTCTCTTTCAAAACGCTGTATAAATACAAGCTAATTAATTTTGGAATCTACTAATAAATATTCCATCGTGCTCCAGAAATCTGGAGAGTCAGACTTGCGTAGGACAAAGAGGAGCCTACGCTGGCAGCCATGCCACAGAAGGACATCATTTAAAAGGTAGACAGCCAAAATTGTCCTCTGTTCCAATTATTAGAACATTTGAAACTATGGTGGTGTCATTATTAAAAAATAATATTATTATATGCACAAGGCAGCTTCTTCTTGTGTAGTCTTTGGAAAGAAAAAAACACAACACAAAACAAGACACCCCCCCCCCCCCCCAAAAAAAAAACAACCAAACAAACCACCAAAACACACACACCCCTGCCAAACCCAGAAGTATAAATGATACCTGTTTCATTCCAACTGAAATATTCAGGCAAAAATAATGAGGAAAAAGTGAGTGATGTTTAGACTACAGATGTAAGAGATTTGGGGGTTTTATTTTTCTCTTAAAAGTAGATAGCATTTTACAGCAAGTCTAAATATCAGGAAGAGGTTGAAGTTGGAGGGAATAATTTCTGTTTTGAGACCTCAGCAAAGAAAAATGCCCATGTTTACCATCCTGAATTACTGTGTTACTGCTGGGACAATACTCACAATAAAATCCAGTTGAAAGGAGGAGGTTTGTATGGAACGACTTAAAGAATACTGGGTTTTGAAAACTCCCAGAGACAATTTAGTCAGTCCATTAGCCTCTACATAAAATTTCTGGAGAAATCGGAAGAGTTAGGGGTGACTCAGACCCAAAATGCACAACAGCCTGGGATATTGACGACTGAATGGCTCAGTCTCTCTCTGACTCAGTGAATATTATCTTTCATGTGGAACAGACAAGACTGAGGGACAGAAATTGAATACATACTCTGATAATTCATGTACTTACAGATACAACCCGTTTGGGATCAAATCCTGCATGCTAGATGAGTGTCCCATCTTTTCAGCTTCCGATTATCAGGGAAAAAAGGAGGAAGGCAATCAGGGCAAAGATACATGCAACTCTCCGTTTCTATTTTGGCAGGGGAGGCTTCTCATGTGGAACAACACCTGTATTTCCAGACTACAGCATTTCTTACAAAATTGGCTCTCTGTTCTCAGGGTGCTCCATCCCGTGGGGTTACAGGGCTCTGTCTGCGAGTTTCCAATCTAAATCTTGTTTCAAGCTCGCTGTTGGATTTATAACTGACAATCACTGCTGTGCCTCTTCTACATATGCCTCTTGTTACCACTCAGGTTTATGCTTCTATGGGGTAATAAACTTGAATTATACACTGTATCTAGAGACAACTTTTAAACCGCACTTTATAGTTAATAAATGCAGCCCCTCCATAAGCATTGCTTTTAAATCAGGACTGACAAGGTAGAATATGTGTTAAATGCATACTTAATTGACTGAACAACTCTAATTTCATTCGTTCTTAGAATTAAATCCAGAACAAATAAATGTCAGCTTTAAAATAGGGATGTCCTGCCTGTCTGCTGCCTCTCTTCACAGACAACGGGCAGTCTGATCATTCAGAAATGGGCTGCCATGTAAGACTTAGCCAGTTTATTGATATCTGCTTATATCGCGCGTTTTAATGCAGGTAATTGTTGCATTCTTATGAGTTTTTATTAGCTGACTTGCCAGATAGTTTTAAATAATTGGTAAGTAGTTGTTGCAAGTGACATAATGACTGCTTAATTAGCACTTATTTCCGTCTATGTGCTTGAAGAAATGTAAGAACACATTTTCTGTTTGATGCAACTTCATTTAAGGGTATTCTGCTTATTCTTTTTAATCTTGAGGTTGAGTGCAATGTCTCATTTCCTGTAGCTTAAAGCAAGCTATTAACTTCATTCAGCTTTCCCCAGTCTTGATCAATCTCTTCAAAATGAGAATCTACTTGGAAGAGAGAGGAGTGGGTAAATATTGGTAAGGAAAGCTGCCTCATGTCCTGTACGTATAGCACAGAACTCTTGTTTTATTAGTGGATAAAACAGTTGGCTGTCAGGAAGGTTATCTACCCTTTGCTCTCTGAAACTGTTGTAATTCACAATATAACTGGCTGCAGAAATAGGTCACAAACAATTAATTTCCAAGCTCAAATATAGTCCACAAACACTAACTTTAGTCTTTACGTTCCAGTTTTCAGCTCAGTTGCAGGCAGTGCCTTTGCATCCTTGTTCAATAATCTTCTGACTGGGAATGTGGGAATGGAAAATAGCTTGAGTTAGCAGTATGAAGCTGGAGAAAGTAATCAGAAAAAATAAATGAGAAAAATTAGAGAGGAAGGAAGGAACAAAGGGGAGATACTAGAAATCAGATAAGTAAAATAAACATGAGAAGTAAAGAAGTATCAATCTATCCCATGCAAAATACCCCAGCCCCCAAAGCAAAAAAAATCCAAACGACACCCCCACCCCGGTATAATAATCCAGAGGAATCTAGTGTTTTATTTGGGAGGTCTGAAACCCATTTTGATGTAATTCAGTCTGAGCACTGATTCTTAAGCACAAACCTACTATAATTGTTTCTGTGTTTTGATTAGTTTTGAATTTTCTGTTTACTTCAGTTCCATTTTACTTAACTTCTGGTGAAAGAACAGCTGCTAAAATTGCAAAATAATCTTTAATAATCAGGCCTGTGGACTGGGTATTAAACAACCAGTCTCATCCAGCAGACCTTGTATGCTGGAGCACAGTCAGCTCAGGCAGCACAGTTTCATCCAGACACGGGTCACTTAACAAAACCCATCAAAAGTCCTACCCCTTGTCTTGTAAAAAGACTGCATTAGTAGTAAAGAAGAATATGCCCTTGCTCTCCAAAGTCTCTTTATTTTTTCTGCTGTTAGCGATTTGCAAATAGATGCTGTATTGTAGAGGTTTGACACCTGCAAGAGTGAAGAAGTTGAATTAACTTCTAGTCTGGTGTCAGGGAAAATGTTGATTTAGTTACTGTTGTTGGAGAGAAAAAAAAAAAAGGATTTTAAAGAAATTGAACTGAGATATTACTCAGTATGCAATTGCAGGGGAGATCTCAAAAGACATAAACACTCCAATCTAAACTTTGTATAATGCTCAACTTCTTCGTGATTGGAAAAATCATGTTATTAACAAAATTGTGAAAGTTGCAAAAGTCCTTTATCTGAAATGTCGTTTCGATGAAAAATCTTTTGAACAGTCTATTAATGCATTTTTAGAGATGCCACTGGTGTTGCTTTTCTTTTAGAGTTTATAAATGTTCAAAGTGTATTAATTTACCAAGCAGTTTGTCCATTTGATACTATTGTACTCTCTCCCCTAGACAGACACAGATGACAAACCTACCAATGCATGCTTTAAGCTTGCCATATATTTTTCAGATTGACAGCTGAATGTTGTTTGGCACTATTGTTTTGCAGGGAGAAGGAATTTAAAATGTGAAACAACAACAATCCAAAAATAGTAAGAGAATAAATAGTGTAACATCTGTTCTGAAATGGAATAAAGCAGTTTATAAAAGAGAGAATGTGGAAGTTTAGAAACAGTTTTATTTATTGACACTAGAATTAACAGCAACCTAAAATGATTATTGCCTTAGTTACCATTTCAGTGTTTCTCTTTGACAACTATATTATAATTTAATAAAAGTGGTTAATTACTAGATTGTGATCCTGAAATTATTGTCTCTCCTTAAGTCTGTACAGAAAATATTTTCTATGAGATGCAAATGTATATTATTGAAATCAGAATCTAATTTGCCAGCTGCTGGGGAAAAAAAGTGCTGGATTCAACTGAAATACTTTTCAAATTATTGATGCTTAATCTAAGTTTCCAGAATCCATCTCTTCTAGAGTAAGATAATTTTTTTTTACTGTCAGATGAGTTGCCCTGGAGATGTACCAGAGTAACTAATAACATGGAAAATGAGATTTTAAACATATATATCTAAGGATGAAGGTGATAAACCTATTTTTGAAACTGGAAAAAAAACATATATTGATTAAAATGGCATTCATTCCTTCTCATTATGAACTTATTTCATTAGGGAATCAAGGTGCGGAAATGATGCATATCAGGAAAGGTTTTGGTTTCATTCTCCTCTCCTCTCCTCTCCTCCCCTCCCCCCGCCTTGCTTCTTACCTTTATATTGATTAGTAAAGTATGTTTGAGTAGTAATAGCAGAGCTTTAATGTCTCTTTTTTTTTTTTTAATATATCATGATTTTGTTGTGCATGTTTGTGACTCTGAAGAAACATTAAAAAAGGCCAAACAGATTGCACTTGAACAAGATTTTATTCTGATTCATTCTACCGAAGATTTTCAGATAGACTCAGGATCTGTCTTGTTTAATGGTTGGACTTGATGATCTTAAAGGTCTTTTCCAACCTAAATGATTCTATGATTCTATCTGTTATATGGAAAATAATTGTGGGAAGGGAAAGTGTACAGTTTAATCACAGGTTGCTAATTTCATACTCACAAGAATAACCTTTTTTAATATATATTGTGACAGGCAATAAAAGATGATAGATCTAGAGACAACTTTTACAGCAGTTTGAAATCAACGTGAAAAAAAAAAGGGATGGCGGAGGAAATAGTAATAATAGGAACAAAAGCGTACTTCAGCATCATTGCTCTCCCTACTCTTGTATGAATCCTGTGAAGGAGTATAACCAGGATTTACATCTCCAGTCAACAGCAAGCTTGAGTGTTTCTATTTTAGCTATTACTTTCTAGTTATGGATGTGCTATCTTTGAACCATTAACAGTGGCATTTAATTTTGAGCAGATTAGCATCCCAAAGGAAGAATTAAGTTGACAAATCACATCTTTTTAACTTAAAACAAAAATCGCTGTGAAAAACCCCAGTGACTGAAACGGCTTACATGTATAATAAGAAAATTAAGTATCTGCTTGTGGACAAATACTCTGAGGAGTCTCACATCTGATCTGGGCTCTTCTGGCCAGCAAAATTACAGAAATATAGATACTGGACACTTATACTGTGCAGTGGGAAACTAAAGCAAAAATCTCCAGATCAGCAAAACCTGAGCATATTTTAATTCCAGAGTGTTATTTTTACTGATTTGGTACAGTTCTAAACCTATATCAAGAAAACTAAGTTTGTTTAGAGATTTTTCCCTTTCAGTATTTTCATTATGTAATACCATTGCATTATCCTAAAACTCTGAGAGAAAGATTAAAACTAATATAATCATAGCAAGCACTTCTTTTTGTCCTGGTTCCAAGAAAACAAGATGCACGTTGTATTATACACTGTCAGTTCCCCTCCCTCTTCCTCAGAACATAAACTTGAGAACTTGCTGGATGATTTAAGAAATAGTAAGTTTGTGCAATACATTTGCTGAAGAAGCAACCAGAAGCCATATAAAATATTTAAAGCCATTTGTTTGACTCTCAGCACCTGAGAAGAAGTTCCACTTTGCTCACTCATGTCTCTTGGGCAGAAGATGTCCGGCTCCTGTCCCCCCCAGCAACCCAACCAGCATGCACACCTCGACTGTCCAGGAAAATGTGCTCTGCCTCTTTGTGTGAGAGCTGAAAGCAGACTAAAATAGATAGAAGAAAGGGAGGAACTGGGTGAATTGTGAGGGGTGTGTGTAGCAAGTAAGGAATACCGCAGTAGAGAAGGAAGAGGATTTAAGTACTATGGCATAAGAAAAAGAGTTATGAAGATGCTCTTGTCATAGTGGACTGCAGTTAAGAAGCGAGTGGCTCGGAGATGCAAATCCTATTAGACAACCTCAAGTTTCAGTTCTCTCTCAGCTGATAGTTAAGGAGGTAGTAGACTTGCTATAACTCCTTTGTGAAAGGCTTCCTTGGGATTTTTTTTCCTTGCAAATATTCCTAAAGTTTGAACTCAAATATAGAAAATGCAAGTGCAAAGCAGCAAGCATGCATGCACCTCATCTTGCGCTCGGAACAAAACTGGCCTGGACATTGGGTGAAATCACCAGGGGGTACGTCACTAACGGTGTCAGTTAACCATCAGTAACTCTGTGTCCTGAGAGATGGGGTGCTGAACGTGGCAGGACATCAGTGGGACACATCTGTCTCATGGTTGAGAGACAGGCTTCCTGTGAATTATAATATTCTTGAAATGTTTTATAGATTGCATATTAATCTTCGTATGAATGTGTTCTCTGTTTAGTTGTCATTTAGCAGAGAGAAAATACTTTAGGAAATGAAACATCTCAGTTACAGAAATATTGTGCCATGATCAATACAAATCTCACATACATACTCATGTAACAAGTGTTTGGCCAGATATTGGTTTTTTGATTTTATTTTTTTTTAAGATTTTTTTAGAAATAAATCATACTGGGTTTTGAAATTTAAAAAAAATGGGTCATTTGTCTCTTTTAATTTGGTTTCAGTTACAGAAAGTGAAGTAAGACTTAGTCATTAGTTTTACAAGCTGAATAAGACTGGCTCAATTAGCAGCAGCTCCCGCTTCTTCAGGTGTGAAACAGCATAACTAAAAGCAATGCCTGAAAATGTCTGGCATGTTAGTAAGAAATGGAGCAACAACTAATTAACAGAAGTTAAACATTCAAATTATTGCATACAAAATATATTGAAAAATGTGAATGTTTTTGGATTTTAATCAAAAGTATGATGACATAGTACAGGAATATATTTGCAAAGTCAAATCTTTAAGGTTGCCTCTCTTAACAAAAGAAAATATTAAACGTATGCTGTATAGTTTCCTTCGCTTCTTGTGGAAGCTGAAATTTGCACAGATGATTGCTAGGTTATTCAGTTTTTTACTGTGGGTATATAGCTGATGATAGCAGATTATGATTTTGTCCTACCTCTAGAAGACTGAGCTAAGATCAAGGAGCTCAAACTCTGAACAAGGCTAGTCATTCTCTTCTAGGAAAGCTAAATGGAAGAGAAAATTATTCAGGAAGAAGATTAGTTATTAAATGCTGTGAGGGCAGTGGTCGACGTGACTAACCCTTGTGTGTTATAACATTTTAATACAGTAGATCAAAGATCAAGAATATGTGAATCTCAGAACCTTGCTTAGTTCAAGTTTGAGGCAAATGCTATCTCTATCCCACTCTAATTAGTTCCTATTTCCTAAATCCAGTCAGAGACAGCTACCATAAAAATCAACATAAAGCCCCTTTCCTGGGGATTCAGACTGTTCAAAGAAATGAGTGATAGTTCTGGGGGCCGCAATGGCAGTGGAGGCCACAACAGGTGGGTAAGTGAATGAGAAATAAGCTTCTCAGATGTTTAAAGCAGAGGACCTGGATGACCTCTATAACTGAAAGAAATTGTTGAGAGTGCCTCTGAAGAAGGAAATGTAGGGCCTACAGCATGGATTTTGGTCCTCTAAATGCCATTCATACTTTACCTATCTACTCATTTATGAAAAAATGTGGAAAAAAAGCCCAGCTGAAAATTCTTTCCTGAAACATCACCAGTGTATTACTTTCCAGTGCTCTAAGCATATTTACTTTTCTTGCATGCTGCAAAAATGTTGGTTAATCCATTATTGAAGCTACATCCTGAGAAGAACAAAAGCTTTGGGAAATGGTTTTCTTTATTTCTTTTCTTAATTGATTTTTTTTCTCTGTGTTCTGTTTTACATTTTCATTACTATGTCATATGAAATGGTAAAAAGAAATAGCTTATCCTTATTACTTTTGGTTTCTTTTTTTATAAAGCCACAAATACACTTAATGAAAATCCTTTTATTTGAAATTTTCATATATCTATTTAAACTGTTGCATTTCATGCTTATTTTACTATTTGACTAATTTTTTTAAAGACATATCCTTCTGAAGCAGAGGTTATATGAACAAAGTAGTTTAAAAAGCAAATTTAAATGTTAATTAAAAGCTAGTTAGTAGCACTTCCAGAGAAATAACTAATATATTTCCTGCTTCTGAAGAACCCTTTGAAATATAGTGGATTAGTTGGTGGGTTAGAAAGATGGGGAATCGTTGCTCTTGGACAAGTTTGCAAAATCCAAAACTTAGTCTTATAACAGTATTGCAGTTAATTTTGAAGGATTATAATGAACTGAACATTTCTATTTATTGAACAATAAACTTCAAGATACTATTAAAAAAAAAAAAAAACCTCATGATGGTATTGATAATAAAAATATTTTAATAATATCTACAAAACACTGTTTATGTAATTTTCCCTTTGGAATTTCTTTAATGAAGTAGAGTGAGGAAGCAAAGCAAAGAGGTTAATGATCTGACCTGTGCAGACAGCTGTATCCCACAGCATCCTCTAGAAATGGCAAGCTAATTATGTTGATAGAAACCATCTTTCCTGAATTCCTCTTTTTTTTCTTTTTTTTTTTTTTTCTTTTCTCTCTCCCACTTTTTGTTGTCTCTTAAGTTACATTTTGGTTCATGATTTAGGCAGTTTAGGGCTATTTTTTAATATATGTGCTCATAAAATGTCCTAGAACATGAGTCTAACAAAGTGCAAGTAGTTAATAATACTGACAGAAGTATGCCAGCACCACCAACTAGTGAGGAATGAAATAAATAACAATTAAAAAGGGGAACAGAACCAAGTTTCGGAGTTCTGTCTCCTGGAGTGAAGATAAGTGAGTCTTGCTTACTTTAATATTCAAGGCTTTGTTATTAGAATGGGAAATCAAGGCAATAAACTATCTGTCTTTCCTGAGAGAGAGAAGACCGACCAACTTTTTCTGAAGCAAGAGAAGCTCTTGGGCAGCCCTGTGAAGGTTCTTTCCATCTAAGCTGAGGCTAAAAACTATTTGAAAGTCTTATGAAAGAGAAAAATGAAACAAGTAAATCCTGGAAGCGTTCTGAAAAGGTTGGGAGACTTATCCCTCTTCTGAATGAATCCAAATGTATTACTGCATCAGATGCTGGCTTGTTATTTAGTGCTTGGATGATTGCCTTGATGAGAGACTTCATTTTTCCCTGAAACATATTTTCTTTTTGGCTCCTGCTGTGGCTGCTCAGTTTTCCACTGACGTAACTCCCACACAGGAGTCCACATTAATACAGAAAATAGTGCGGCAGCACTCAGGTTCTGACAGGTTTGTTAAAAGAAGACCTTTTTCTGTAATGTCTTGTCCTTGAGCTGCTCCCCAGATTGCTTCCTACCACAGGCTGCTTTGACCCAGAGTGGGTTACATTTGTTATCATACAAAGAATTAGTGAAACTCACCTACCACCTGCTGACCTCTAAAGGGAGAGATCCCATGCCTCTTCCTCCTCTTTCTCCTCTTCCTCTTCCACACTGTTCTCCCCCTGTCCATTACACTGAAATTCTGCTCTCATCTGACTGCAGGGTTCAGCCTGCTAATCCAGCAGGACTTTAACCCAAGATAAAAAAAAAAAAAAAAAACCATGAGAGCACTTCTTTACTGAATTAGTTTATGAGGTCAGATGGGTGACACAAACAGCATGAGGGACTGGGAAAGCCTGCATAGGCAAGAGCAGAGGATGAGAGTAAGGAAGGTGTAGGAAGTTTGTGTTGCACAAAAGATGCTGAGACAGGCTTACATACATAGAGGTTCTGTCGTGGAGCCCAGAGCTGATGGCATACATTAACTCCGAGAAGCAGATTTAGGAGAAAACTAAAACAACTAGGGAGAGAGAGAGAGTGCAAAGGGAAAAGGAAAACTCTCCCCAGTGACCAGCTGGGAGAAGCAGTGACAGGATCCCTAGAAGAGGTCTGGGCATTTCTCCAGTGCAGTGAATGGCAGTGAAGATGATGATTTTTCACATTTTCCCCTAGTGCTCTATACTTTTATCAGGACCCCCTCTACTCCCCTCGCCCCCCCCCCACTGCTTCCCATTAAATGATGACATTAGCACTGATTTGGGGAAGGAAGCTGGTGAAGGGTCTGGAGCACAAGTCTTATGAGGAGCGGCTGAGGGAACTGGGGTTGTTTAGCCTGGAGAAGAGGAGGCTGAGGGGAGACCTTATGGCTCTCTACAACTGCCTGAAAGGAGGTTGTAGCCAGACGGGTGTCAGTCTCTTCTCCCAAGTAAGAAAACAACAGGACAGGAGGAAATAATCTCAAGTTGTGCCAGGGGAGGTTTAGATTGGATATTAGGAAAAATTCTTCACTGAAAGGGTTGTCAAGCACTGGACCAGGCTGCCCAGGGAAGTGGTTGAGTCACCATCCCTGGAGGTATTTAAAAGATGCGAAGATGTGACACTTAGGGACATGGTTTACTGATGGACTTGGCAGTGCTAGGGTAACAGTTGGACTTGATGATCTTAAAGGTCTTTTCCAACCAAAACAGTTCTATGACTGGGGTATATGAATTAGCTGGCAATGATGTGTATTTATTGCTTCTTAAGCTTGTGCGTACACCAATTATGGGTTAATATTGATTGAATACTTAAATTATTATTATTTACTTGGTTGGTTTTTGTTCTCTCTAATAAATTAAAATCTACGAAGTAAGATAAGGGGACAAGGGGAATGAAGGGGTCATTCTTAGAGCAGTGATAGATGCTTCCTGTGAAAGGCCACCTCTATTCAGGCTTGCAGGTGCAAGACTGTGAGAACAACAATATAAGAAGAAGAGTATGAGAAGAATAAAGGAGAAAATAATACTACAGAGGCTCTGAAAACACTACCTCAACAGTGCAGATAAAGGTTATGGGGCTGCAAGTAGCAGTCCCATAGCATTACTGAGAGTAAAGCGCTATGGTTCCTAAGGCACTGCACATTTGTTACTATTTTTGATGTAAATCTGTTATACCATATGTTTTCTCTTTATATTTATGTGTTGAAAATGTTTTCTGCATGTACTTACTGATAACTTTCTTTTGTATATAGAATCTGCTATACCACAGTGTTTTTCTAGGGTCACTTCCAAAGAGGAAACAAATTTCCATGAAACCTACTCATTTCAAGTGGTAAAATGAAACTTTCTCAACAGTAGTTAAGTAGTTCAACCCTAAGTCATCATATTGTAAAGAAATCCAGCTACTTATTTCTAGTATTGTTGGTATCAGCATATTTTCCAATCCCTGATCTACTACTCCATAATCAACATAGTCTCATAAGAAGAAAGGAGCATTAGATTTCAGAAGCAGGAACATGATCTTTTAAAGACATTTCACATTGGGTTCAAAATATTTAGTTTATGTTCTTCTCAGGTGTCTGAGAACAGCTTGTTAATATATTTCCTGTACCCTTCCACAAGCTCCGTTAGTAACATCCATAACACCTGGCTGCTCAGACACATTGCAACATCGCTAGCAGTATGGACAAATATCCAAAGGACTATCCACTGCAGTAGTCTTATAAAGAGTTCATCAGGCATACCTAGTAAAGGCATGTGTAGCACACTAACACCACAAAATATTATGCAATGGTGAAAGTACAGTATGTCTGTAAACTGAACGCCAATTGTGAGTAGGTGACATAGTGCTTAAAACAGCTGTAAGCAAGCCAACTTTCAACTCCTTATTTCATTCTTGTTTCAGATAAGTGATAAAGGATGGTGTGGACAGGATCACATTGGTAAATGTTTTACAAGGATGTGGCTCTTGTCTTTGAAAATGTTTCTATTCAGGAGGACCGTTCATCTGACAACCTTTCTCTCAGTTGAACACTTGAAACCAAATCATGATCCCAGGCTCTTAAATCATTAGGCTATATGATTTGAGTGTATGAGAACTCAATGTGTTAGTTTGACTTATAGCAATTCTATTTCTACCATTTCGGGTGAATTTTAAATCAACATAACAGTCTGAAAAAAACCAGCAAATTAAATATAGCTAGGTTACATAAATGGCCCTTCTGCCTGGTAAACGAACTTAAAATTTCCATCTATTTTCTTGGAGAAATTGCAAAACATGCTTCCTTTGGAGGCAGGAATCTGCACTCTGCTCTCCAGTGGACACCCACAGAAAATACCAAACAGCGGCATAGCTCCCGTCTCAGGAATAGAGGGTTCAGTTCTGCCAAGTAAACAAACACCTTCAATTCCCATTGAGAAATTTCTGGATGACACTGTGTGTGTTATAATGTACTGGCGACTCGCGAGTTGCAGTGTCTCTTCACTGCTAATGTCTTCTTTTTTCTGTCTTTTCCCTCAGCAAGTGCTGTTTCACTTGCAGCATTTCAATGCATATAAAACTGCACACTAGCATGTAAGTATTTGGCCACTGTAATATAGCTTTTTGAGTTACCTCAGCACTGCGTGCTGGCAGTCACTGCACAATCAATAACAAATAAAGCTAATCAAATAGAATGTAATTTTTTTTACTGAAAAAGAATTTTTTTTTTCAAGATCAACACTGCTTAAGTGTGGGAAAAGAAATATTTAATTGTTGTTGCACATAATATATGTGTAATGTAATTCCAGGTAAATATAAAGAAAAAAGTGAAAAGACATATCTTAGACTAGTTAATATTTCCTTCTGAGGAAAAGATATAGATATCTGCTTCTGCTAGTGGAGTTTAATTTTGAAGAACTTCAAAGTTATCTCTGCTAAAAGTTCCTCTCCTTTACTATAGTTCGTCCATTACAATTGCAATGATTATTTAAAAGGTATTCTGTAATGATAAATTAGCAACAACAGAGTTGCTACTGTTTGAACAAATTCCTTTTCATCCTTATACTTTAGAATTCAGGTAGATGCAAATGAGATTGGGATTAGAAAAGGAATAAGAACAGACACAGATTTCTAATGGGGTAGCAAATTTTTTTTTTTTTTTTTTTCCTTCTCTAGGATCCCAGGAGCCCATTTGGCCATAAGGGTTATTTTTTATTTTGTTTTTGATTTTCTTTCCCTCTGATACTGTCTGGCTTTTTAGTCTGCTTTGTTCTAGGAATAGGTACTTTGACAGATCATGAAGAAAGCTCCAGTCATTATTCTAGTATTGACCTGATGCACTAATGGCACTGAAGGCTGGGTTCAAGATCATCAAACACTGAGCTTATGATCTGTGTTTATCAATAAGACTAGGAGACGATTTAGCATCCAGTGCCCAAGTGTTGCTTGGATGTCTCTTCACTGAACTGCATTACAGATTAACTCTTTTTGTAGCTATAAATACTGTATACAGTAAAGCATTTTCACTGTCAGACTAAATAGGATTGTAAATGCAAAGCGAAAGGTTGATTCCTTAGCTGCTGAATTCAGAACCTTTCTACATAACGGGAATTCATTTTGGCAATGCAGGTTAAGTGGGAATTATGGCAGCTCAACCTTGAGCTTAGTCCATAGAGCTAGGTACTTCAAATATTGTTTTTGTACTCTGAATTTGTTACAGTTACCCAATTTTATGACTACATTTCCTTGTAATTTCAGCCTTTATTTTAAATGACTTTGCCAATTAAATCAATTATATAGCTTATAATGATAGCTCCTTTGTTCATCAGTCCATATTTGTACTTTATTATGCAATAGTTCTACCTTTTATTGTAAATTCACTGGAATATACAATATTTTTTTAGTGAAAAGTGGAAAGAGATACCAGTTTAATCAATTTACTTCCTTCCTAACTCACCTAGAGCTGGATAAATCTTAACCTCACATTAGTGACCCAGTTAACTGTACTGAGATTTTCAAGAAGAACTTTTTAATATTTGGAAAGGTATGCATGATAAAATCATTTTGATCTCAATCAGATTCAAAGGATAGTAGTTGACTCTCATTAAACTCACTTGCATCTAAATGTGCTGACATGAAGCTAGATGTTTTCATATGTTGTTTTAATCATTCAGGTGCTCTTAACTGTTAATGTGGTCATGTTCTCTGTAACAGTAATTTGTGTGAACCTGGAATGAGATTTCTCTTGTTAAATTGCCCATGTAGGAACTGTGAAATCAAAGCTAGATGTAGTAAATCCTTTCATCTAGAAGAATTATTGACTATTCTCCATTCAATAGAGTAAGTCTGTGAGTTACTTGTTTAATTAATGCAGCTTCTTTGATTGCTAGGTGTTGTGGTTTAACCTGGCAGGTAGCTAAACACCACACAACCATTCCCTCTGTCCCCCCCTCCCCACCTTCCCTCCCACCCCCCACTCCGTGGGATGGGGGGGAGAATCACGGAGAAAAAAGTAAAACTCGTGAGTTGAGATAAAGACAGTTTAATAGGACAGCAAAGGAAAATGTAATAATAATAATAGAATATACAGAGCAGGTGATGCACAATGCAATTGCCACCATCTGCTGACCGATGCCCCACCTGTCCCCAAGCAGTGATTGCCCGTCTGGCCAATTCCCTTCTGTTATATGCTGAGCATGATGTCACATGGTACAGAACATCTCTTTGGCCAGTTGGGGTCAGCTGTCCCGGCTGTGCCCCCTTCCCAACTTCTTGTGTACCCCTAGCCTACTCACTTGCAGGGCATGAGAAGCTGAAAAGTTCTCGACTTAGTATAAGCACTACTTATCAACAACTAAAATATCAGTGTGTTATCAGTATTATTCTCATACTAAATCCAAAACACAGCACTACACCAGCTACTAGGAAGAAAATTAACTCTATCCCAGCTGAAACCAGAACAACAGGGGTTTTTTTTCTTTTGTATTTTTTTCTTCCTTTTTAATTCATAAATAATTGAATATTTAAAATTAGAATGATGGTTGGCTGTGCTTAGTTGCACAAGTCAGATGAATGTTCTCTTCATTGATAAAGATGAGGACTTGCAGAAACCACCTGGACTTTGAAAAGAGCTGTTACAAGAACTGAGGAAGCACAAAGGTGAGATTTATAGCAGACATAGCTACAGTATTAAAGCAAAATCTCTTTTGTCATTTTTTGCTAAATAAGATGACAGTAAGATTTATCAAGGGAGTGCTGAGTTTAATTGTAACATGGTCTCATTACAAACAGTCAGATAAATTGTGTGCATTAATTATGAAGCAGATAATTGCATAATGGCCTTTTCCTTTAATTATCTCAATTCTAAAACTCTGTCATGGGATGTTTAACGAACCTGTGTCTCTGTATTGGATGGCCTGTGATATAAATTTCTGTTTCTTAGGTTATAATTTTTGGGTATCAGTATAGTCATTGAAACAGGGTAATGGTGTGTAAGCTTGTGATTGAAGGTGTGGTTAGCATGGTTCTGGTTCAGCTTGTTTAATTGTCTCTGAGTTTATGCTATGTGCCTGGCAGAGGTTTCTGGAAACTGTGCAAGTCCTCTGTTGACCAGTGTCCTATCCGCTCCAGTATGTCCTGCTTCCAAAGTAAATGCGGGCATGCAAGTTCCTAATATTCTTCCTTCAAGCTTTCATGTGAAAAAGTCATTTAGCCTTCATAGAAAATGAACATAAAGGAAAAGAAGCATAGTTGAAACAAATCTGCTTTTAAATTGTGCTGAATACTTGTGCAATACCTCTGTCGTATTCATCCATTGCTGCTGACTTGCTGCTAAAGGAAAACTTAGTGAATGTTGTTGGATTTCTTTGTGCCTAGGCTTCTTGTCCCATCTTTAACAGAAACACTTTTAAATCCTCCTTTACACATAACACACAGCCTTGAACATACAGCCAAGTATTTTTATCCAAAGCTAATAGAAAAATACACATTTTGAATATTTTTATTTATTTTGCACAGACTTACAGCACTTAACAATTTCTGAGCTAAAGAGTGCTAGCCATGGTTCTGTCAAAATCTGTTCTTTCAGCTTGTATGGAAATTTGCAGAAGTTCTACTCTGTTGTTGCAAACGCCCTGTACTTCTAAACAGTTCAAAAGACTCAAGGTTACATCTTTATCAATAGATCTTGAATTTAGCTTGAACGTGTTTTCCTGTCTAAAAAAAACCCAAAACCCCACAGCATCCTACCAGTAACCTAGTACTGTCTCCTGACCACCAAGTCCAACCAGCCTGAAAAAACTAACTTAATATTCATGCTGATGTGCTGAAAGAACAATATAGAATTCAGCGTCTTCACAATCTACTTATAAACATATGCCAAAATATACAGACCAATAGGTTTACATCACTCATTGCAAATTTCCTACTGTAAATTCAAAGATAAACAAAAGTGCTGTCTTCTGGTCTGTAGAATTCTAATAAATTATTCTAAATAAAATGTCATTCTTCCTACTCTGGATTTTAAGATCTAGCTAGCTATCACTGAAGATCATAGAATTAAATGCTGTGTTTGTTATTTGTGTCACACTGAAGCCTGAGTGATATAAATTTCACCCTCAATTATTGTTTTTTCAAATATTTTATGGTGCTTTATGTGCACTCAGAATAGCAAGTGATATGAAAGATTCCAAGGTATGAAAATAAATTACAGAAGTAAATAAACTTTGAACCAGAATATTTTAATATGTTTGAAGAAAAATTTTGCTTTGTGTGATAAATAAATGTTAATTATCACTTGAGAAATATTACTGAAGAATTTGATGAAACTCAGGTGATTATTGTACAAAATTACATTGCTTGATCCTTAAGTATTACAAAGAATTTTTCATATTTCATCACTTGATTTGAACTTCAAGCTCAAGAAAAACAGAAAAACAAATTCTGATTGTACTTTCTTGAAGCTGATGCTTTACCGTTGTATTGAAAAAGTTCAGCAAAATTAGACTTACAAACCTTGTCAGACATCTGCTGATGTTAATGGGAAGATTGCCTCTTATTCTAGCTGGCACTAGATTGTACTTCCAGAAGTATATTGTTTTATGCTATGAACGATAAATGACTGAAAGTATTCTGGGTTTATTTTGATGTAAATGACAGATGAGTTTGGCCATCTTAAATTTTTCATAAAATCATGAAATGCTTGGTAAGCTCCAGTGTATTTCTGTTCGTATTGATATTCAAACATTCCTGCACCCTGAGAGCATCCTCCCTACCCTTTCTGTCCTTTCAGCGTTCTGTATTCTGCTTCATGCAGTTCACAACAATTAGAATTTAAAAAAAAAAAAGAAAAAAAAAAAAGAGTCTTTGTATCACATAATTATATCTTAAACAATAAGAAACCCAGGAGAAAATTAATTTGATAGCTACAGATGTATTTGGAATGTATGATCTGCAGGTCTTACACTGTAACATCGTCATTAAACTGCAGTGCAAGCATATGATTTTAATTCTTTTGGCAGTGTTGGGATTTAGTTTTGTGTTGACAGGGGGAGCAGCATGTCAGTGTATGAATGGTAATGATACTTATTCCCTAGTTAGGCAAATAAAAATGACAGGCTAAGTCAAGCACTACACTGAACCAGAATGCATTTTTAAATCACATTATTTGGTAAATGAGAAAAGTCCAGTTTAATATCACAATCATTTATTGAAAGACTTTAATTAGATTTAAGCAAAAGGTAACTGAAGCAAAGTCTTAAGAGTAAATAGATCATTTAACAAATCTCAGCATTGTCATTAAAATACTGAAATCTTAGCAGTGTCAGCCATAGTTCTTTATCCCTTGGCTAAATAAAGAGTAATGTAGCTGAAGTTGTTGCAATTTCATGGATGTAGACCTCTTGTGAGAGTTAAGGCTGAAACAGACCTATTTTTTTCTCTATTTTAGTTTGTGAGTACTGTCCCTCACTTCCCTATTCATGAATAATATATCCTTGTACGGGGATTAGGCATATCAACCTGAGTTTTCCATTAAAATAATTCATTTTTTCTCTTTAATTTTATGAATATTTGTCAAGGGATTCTGGGTTAGTTGATAGTATTTTCCCTTAATACACACACATGAATCCACATACACATAATTCTGAAAAATGAGAGTTTTCTGTCTTGGGACTAGACTGCTCCTAAGCTCCCGCTAGCTAGCTGTCAGGTAAACATTCCTTAATAAGCAATAGGCAAAAAATAGTCTTTCCTCCCTCGATGCGAAATGTAGACAGATTCCTTCCACAGAACTCTTTTTTTTTTTTTTTTTCTTTCCCCCCCCACTTCAAGATAAGGAAACACAGGCAAAAAACACTATATGAGAACTTCATATATTATCTGGAAAGGGTCTCCATGCTAATTTTAAAAGACCATAAAGTGCTAGAGTTGATGATGATGAGAGTCT
The DNA here is from genome assembly GCF_028858705.1 of Grus americana. NCBI lineage: Eukaryota > Metazoa > Chordata > Aves > Gruiformes > Gruidae > Grus > Grus americana. Next base: position 129,051,776 of record NC_072853.1, on the reverse strand, counting down.
AAGGCACAAAACCTTCAAAGACACTACAGCAAGGGATGGAAATGAGTTATTGGGCTGCCAGATTTGCCAAAGATTTTAACTCAGATTAGAACATTGCTTTTTGTTGATTGATGTCCATGTCAATATACTATTCTTGAATTTATCATATATGTTAATTGCATCTTCAACACTCTGTAAAATTATAAAGTGCTTTAAGGTGTAACAGGGTAATAAGTCTGTGATGTGCCTGTTTCATATGGAAGAAAAATGGTAGGGTTCTGGAAGACAGCTGACAGTGCTTTTGGATGAAATCTTTTCCCTCAAAAAAAAAAAAAAGAGAGAGAGAAAACAAAGGACAAACAATTCCATGCAGCCCCAGAATGTCCCTCAACTCTACTTTTAAGGATTGCTTTGCAAAAATATATGAAAAAAATAGATTGAGTGTTGATGAAGATCAACTTTAGCTTATTGGGAGCATAGATTAGCGTTTTTTTTAAGATATAACTGTGTCTGTTGAGAGTGCAGAGGAGTCTGAGCGGCAGCATAACATAGCGCCTTTGAAATTTCTCCAAAGCTTCCATGTTTGTCACCAGTCTTTACTCAAGTGGTTGTTTTATTGTGCTAACATCCATCCCAGAGGCAGTTATCATAATGCTTGAGGATGCAATGAGGCAAGCTGTACATAGCCATGAATAACCATTGTATGAAGGTGCTCTGTGGAATGTTAGACTTGATTTCACTTCAGACTAACGGTCTAAAACCAAAAGTTGCATTCTTGTTTGCAGGCGGTTGGGATTTTGTTTTTAAATGTATGTCCAGTTGTACCTTCCTATGAAGCTAAAGGAAGTAGTATTATGTCAATCAATGTAGAATTCAGACTGTAATTCAAGTTTTACTTTTGTGTTCTGCAGATAGTAACTTCATCCTTGCAAATGCTCAGGTGGCTAAGGGATTCCCTATTGTTTACTGCTCAGATGGCTTCTGTGAGCTTGCTGGATTTGCACGAACTGAAGTCATGCAGAAGAGCTGCAGCTGTAAATTTTTACTTGGTGCTGAAACAAATGAGCAGATGATTCTTCAAATTGAGAAATCATTGGAGGAAAAGGTAGAATTCAAGGGAGAAATCATGTTCTATAAGAAGAATGGTAAGTTTTTCTTTCCTGTTTTGTTAGTCCCAAAGAATGAATGTTAATGCATATAATATATAGTATGCATTTCTATGTAATGATTTTGTATGCCTATAATCGGACCTACAGGAATAGATTTGAATAAAGACAGTTGGGTGCACATTAAGACTATGTTTATATTAGTGTTACTGATTTTATATAACTATATAAGTTACAAAGCTGCATCGAAGATATTCAGTGTCCTAAACTGCATTGTGAGACATTGTGTTATCTGTACTCAGTATTACACTGTGGTTTCTACTTTTTCTTGTTCTGAAGGCCTGTATCCCTTATTGCTGAAACTGTAATTCAAAAATTAATACTCACCATAAGGTAGACAGTGGTTATGTAAATTTTTCAGTCCTATCAATAAAATGCTCAGAACTTTGAATGATTCAAGTGACTCATTCTCCACAGTCACTATATATAAATACAATAATAACAATTTTCAGAAATGGATAAGTACTCTAGGTAAAATTTATATTTAAATTTGTTTTGTCACATTAAAAAAAAAAAATGGAGCGTTAAGCAATTCCATAGACCAGTAAATTTCAAGCTGCACTGCCAAAGCTTTCACTCCTATGATAGAGCATTTATAAGGACAATTTCATAGTCAAGATGAGTGAGCGACAGAAGAAAGCACCCATGATCCACACTTATCAGCTTGTTTCATTTATATCAGGCTTCTTCAGTGTAGCTATTCTGTAAACATTTACACTGCCATCATTCATGTGATCTTCAAGGAGGTGACGCTAAGTGTGAGATACTGACAGGACTACAACCACCCCGGTGCTATAGGAGCCTTCACATGTGTTTAACGATCCATAGGCTTAATGGATCCATGGGTGCCTGTGGAGTATCACCTTCTGTTTCATTATATGGCTAGAATTTCTGGGCATATGTTTAGGCCATGTGTTTTCCTCATAGATCTTACTTATGTCTTTGCTAAGGAAACATTTTCCCCTCAGATATTATTGCTGTTTTATTAAATGTTCTAAAAAGTTGTTTTCTAGAAGTAAAAGGTGTATATTGACAAGAAGATAGTCGGCGATTTAAGGTGTTAGGAGAAGGCAGCCTCACTTTCCCTGACTTATACAAAAGAGAGAAATGTTGCTTAGCTGCCTTGTGTTTGTGACTGCTCTTTTTCCCAGTATGAATTTTTGAAGTTATTCTGAAGATGCTGCTAACTGCTCCTGCCTCTTGTCATTCTGGGGAGGCTTGAGGGGGGTGTTTGTTGTTGTTGTTGTTTTTTAACATTTAGAAGAGATTCCCATAGTTCCTTGAATTCATGTTTCAGGAAGGTTATTCAAATAAAGTAGTGTCAAATTTGTAAATCATGTCTGAATGTAGGGAAAAAACTATCTTCATCCCGAAAGGTACAAGCCGATTTTCTCCAGTATTGTATAGTGACGAGTGGGCACAGTGAGATTTCAATGTATGCAAATGAAAGAAGTAAAGCTAACATATTCATTTCACCGTCCTGGTCCTGAATGATAAATTGTGATTCCTTTGCACTATGAAGGGGTGCTTCAAACCTATAATAGGTATGATTAATGCAGGCCAAAAGAAATTGCAGATCAATTTGCTTATCAATGAAGTACCCGAACCACAGACAAACAGGTATAGAGAAATTGTTTAGGATAGAATTCCCACAACCCATCCTACTTGCATCCCTGTGTATAATTTGACTGGAAGCTATTCCAAGACATTTTCTGAGTATGAATAAATTTCCCAGACTGCCTATTATATTCTTCATTTTCATGTATTTCTGTACCATTGGGAAAAAGAAATGAATAGGTATTAAAATAACATGAGACTGTTCTTGAATAATAGCAAAAATTATCTCAAAAAATAGTCTTGTTTTTTCAACAGAGCTGCAAAGTGCAGACACCAAATTCGGTAAATCATCCATTTTAGATAATTGTTTTGTGTTTGGGTTTTGTGGGTTTTTTCCCACAAGAAAAATTGAACTTCTGAAGCAGTTAGGCTTATTCAACATTGGGGAGCGGGAGAAGCAATTCTTTGTGGCAGAAAAATGTTCTAAAAATATTTTAAGATATAAGAACTTTGGGAATAATGATCCCAAAATGATTGTATGGATATCTTTAAGCTTACCTGATATTGAAAATAATTGTCACCTGGGCTATTGCCCAGTGCAATGTTAGGAACATAGGCCAGTGGGAGACAAATAACTAGCAATGTCTAGTTGCCATAGGGTTACATTTCTGTGTCCTCTTAGGATTTTAGGGTGTCATAGTGAAACTAGGTATGTGGCTTTGGTCCACTATTCAGAGGTACAGCCTTGCTCTGCAGTCCTAGCTACAAGACCAAACGAATACTTCCAGAGATAACTTCGGGACAGAAGTTCATCTTCAGGGGTAATTCTGAACTCACAGAATAGGCTGAAACATCCCTCAGCATACTTCTTAACAGCTTAATAAAGAGTACAACGTTATGATAAGAAAGTACGATGAGGGAAATGGATGTATGAACACAATAACTTATTCTTGGTTTCTTCTTCTGGATTTGATCTAAAATGTAGAAGCTACAATTTTTTTTTTTTTTTTTCCATGTGTGTCTCATCTTTTGAGAAAGAAATTCAAGCTTCCAAAACTGAATCCAGGTTGATTTCTGAATTGCCACATATTTCAATATTTTTAATTTGATTTAAACTCAGTTTAAACTAATTTAGTTTTTATCATTAAATTAGTTTGTTCATTCTAAACAAGTAGTGATTCAGGCTTGGGACTTAAAGCTCTTACTAGTTTTGATCTGAATTTAGTAAGCTTGAATATGGGGCCTTTCACATTTACTTAACCATCATTTAAGAATTCATATAGCACTTCTGCTCAGTATTTGTTGGGTGAAAGAATAATTTTTATAACTAAAGCAACTGAAGCAACTCACATGCAATTTCACGGATGTTACAGATTGCTCTGAGCGGACACTGCAGCAAGTAAGAGCGGCGTGCAAGGAGTTGGATAGGGAGCTGAGTAACATGGGTTACCTGCCCGTGGGGTAAAATGCAGGATTTCATTGCCTTTGTCATTTGGGTTTGGATCTTAACAGAAGGATGATCTTCAGCAGTTGTACTCTGACCAAACTAGAAAACAATCCTGGAATGACTGGAAGTGGATAGGAACTTTTCTCTATGTGTGTTCTCCTTTGGGCATTTTAATGAATCCTTAGAATTGGATAAACTAGCCATACCTTTTCATCCAGGATATTTTCTGCCATGTTAGCACAGAGTAGTATTAGAACTGTGGCAGCAGCAACAGCAGCTTCAGAGAGAGATGTCTCTTGAAAATCCTACTCAAAATACACTTTTCATCATATTTTCTGTATTTATTTTTGTTCCTCAGTCACCTTCTACCTTTTTATTTGTCAGAGCTATATTTATTTTTTTAAGACAAATAGAAAAATAAACTATTAAAAACCAAGGAATTTTATGATCGTTGCCTTCTTCAGAAAGTTTTTAAATTATTTAGATTAGGAGCTTTTTTTTTTCCTCCTACTATTTCTACACTTTCGTCAAAACATCTGCAACAAATTAAGTTGTCAATTATGATAACAGCAATGCAAAGTAACCTTTCTGAATTCAAGTGAGTTGTGATAAAAGATCTCACTCCTTGGATCTCCTTTTCAGAGTAGTCTAAAAGCAGATGGACGCTATGCTGAGGAACTACATTTAGACGAACCCTTCTTTTTCTCCCTGCCAGACCACTGCAGAAATTTATCAATAGCAAGTACGTGTAGTTACATGAGGTCTTCACAAGCCCCCAAACTGAAGTACAAATAAGTAGTAGCGTGGATTTTTTCCTTTTCTATTACAGCCTAAGAGGATGCTACAATAAGCCCTATAATCATTGACTTAGTCCAGTCTAAGCTCTCCATCTTCATCTGCTGAGAAGGTCATACCTTGGTTCCCTTATGACCCCATCAGACTCATTTCCTATGTCTCAAAAAACAGTTTGTAGTATCTAAACAGAGGTCTGTTCTTACACAAGCCCTCTTAAGACCTGCTGTAATCCTACAGCCTTCCTTCATACACGTTCTGTGTACTTGTGCGAAGCACTATGTAATCAGCAATGGCCACTTCTGACTTACAAACATTTGAGAGGCTTCACTGTGGTGTGTGTTGTATGTGTGCACTCCAGCAACAGGGCTGTTTGCACAGGCTTTTGAGGGCAATTCAAAATCCCTACCGTAAGAGGACTGGGGTGAGTGGGTGTTGCTGGGACCACCATTACAAGTTGTCCTAGGACCTGGCTGCAAGCAGGGTTTGCTTCATCTGTGATGGACCACGGGGACTCAAGGGACACTTTGTCATCTTCTACATGTGAACTGATTTAAACACTTTCTGTGGTATGTCTTAGGCATGTGTCTTGTAGTTCTTGGCCCCTAAAGATTTGGTAAGTAACTTGTAAGCTGAGGAAGGCATGATATAGTTATTTTCTTAATTTTTTAATTTTAAGTGTCAGTATCATTAAATCAAGGTATTTTGGCTCTTCTCACCAATGTAGGAGAATGTGTGTTTTAATAACTCTGTATTCTTATCTGGAAGGTCAGGAGCAAGGTATTATTTCAGATGAGTGAAATATGAGTGGAGAAAAAGTGAAAGTCAGAGCCTCTTGCTGAGTTACTAGATACCACCAGGCAAAAGGCCATTTGAAGCCTAGGTGTAACAGTGCTCTCACATGAGCAGCAATGACAGCCACAGGCAAATGAAATAAGCCATGAGACATCATCTATAGCCTCTGTCGTGGTAGCAGTTGAATAATGTGGCTACAGGGTAACAGAGGCTCCATTACATTATTTGCAGTTAATGTGTGACTTGCGTTAAGCAAACAAGCAAAGCTTTTTTTAGATGATGAGTTTAATCTTATTTAAAATTATAGAAGATTTAATTATTTATAAAGAAATTTAAGGAAAATTAATTTCCTTTAAAATGAAAGAAAATTAGATTTTCTTAAAGCTTTTCTTCTCTACAAAAAGTATTTTGAGCACTGCAGAAATGGTATCCCTTTTTTCCAACAAGAAGTTTAAAACCCTGCTTTTAATGGTTGTCTGCAAATATTCTGTAGCATTTTGAAACATGGGAGTTGTATGTTACCTTTTTAATATGAACTGACTCCCCATTTTAACAATATCTCCTGAAATCCACCATGTCTTCCAAAAATATTAAACCTAGCAGTTAGAGAAGAGGCATTTATTAGAAATCTCTAATTGAAAAAAAAAAATCCATACCAAGATATCAACTTTCTAGTGACATCTAGTTACTAATGTAGAGGAAGTCCCTTGACAAGTTGTTTGGCAGGATAGTTCATAGCAACGTGGCCTCACTGCTGCTCCACTGCTGCTCTGCCTTAAAAACGTGGCCTAAAAATAAGAAACCTAAAAAGCTTTTGTGGTTCGTTTGCTCACATTATCTAAATTATAGTCCAAAATACAGGAGGAGGGAAATAAAAAGAGCAAGCAACACTGAAAAAGTAATCTAATAGCAATATCTAATTGCAATTACATAAGTCATAAACAATAATTTGCATCTTTATAAAAGTATCCTCTTTTTTATTTTTCCCCCTTTTTCTTTTTTTCTCCCCCCCCCCCCTTATTTTATTTTACCTTTCCCTGTAGGCACTAGGAAGTTTCACTGATCTTGGGGAAATCTCTTTCTTAAAAAGCGGTATAGTTGTGGATGTACACAGAAGGCCTGTCCTTATTTTCCTCTATTTTTGACTCCTTTTCCCTCCAAACATTTAATTTGATTGACCAATGGCCTCTGATGAAGGGTAATGTGTAGCCTTGAAGTGTGTAGACATTTTACAGACGGTCCCAGCTTCTGCAGTGGAAGAGGTAGATGGGGGCAGATTTCTGCTCCTCCCGAGCCCTGGATTAAATTCTGTAGAGCCTCAGGTGAAGCGATCAGCAAAAGCCTGCAAGGAGACAAAACAAGAGGATGAACTTCAGTCAGAAGAAAAAAAAAAAAAAAAAAAAGGCAGTAAAATCCCCTGTGTGCAATGTGATGTACAACATCTGAGATCTTCTCCTGTAATGTAATGAGACTTCAACAAGACTGCTGCTTACTAACTGACAACGCTAGTACTTTGTTCTGATGGCACTCGCGGTGACATTGGCTAATAGCTTCTTTCAATAGCAACATGATTTATTAAAAGCATAATTCACTGAGAAAAGATTTGTTCTCCTAGAAGCACATTGATAAGTGAATAAACCCGTATGAGAGTTTCCGGCTGCTTACTGCATTGTTACAAAGTGATGGGCCCTTCATCGCGTACAGATGCTTACAGATTAGTGTTTCCACACAGGCACCCTGGGCTTCCAGCTCCACTTCATGTGAATGGCTGTTAGTAGTGCTGTACACACCCTTTTTAGGTGCTTTATATGTATTTAATTATGCTACTTTTTACACATCCATTTTTAGGAAGCGATGTAGGTATTTATTTTGCAATGGGATGTTTGTAATACATCAGACCAGTCACTTTTCTCTTTAAATTTTCTCACAAGTTTATGGCCACACTGAGGCTGCTGATAGGATACCTTTTATTTTTATGAGTTTTAAATCAAGCTTTAGCTAAAAGCTGACTTGTGTCTCCGCACCTCACTATGAGTTAGGCTGTTCTTTCATTAAAGAAAGATTAAAGTACCATTTCTCCTGATGACTACCTGCCTCCCTTCTGCTGACATTTCCTTATTTCGTTCATGATCCCCAAATCCACATAGCAGATCATGGTGCAGACTAATTGCCACCTCCTGTGCTGACAATTGCAATGAATTCTTGCATTTAGCTCCATAGTATTTCGGAAGAGTGACGAGAGGCTCATGTTAGCTCTGTCTATTGAACCCTCTCACTGGTTTGGCTGCAAAAAGCAGTCTGATTTTATAGAGCAGTTAAGTAATTAAAAGGTTAAACCCCACTACTTTCCAACTGGCGGGGGTTACTGTAATTCTTTTCAGTGGGCAGGCCCAGATTTACAGCATGTGTTCACATGGATTCAAGTGGTGAACCGGGAAGATTAATCCTCTCTACAGTGTTATGTAATTCCTCAGTGTGTGTTTCAAAACCCTCCCCTACAAAAAACATAAACCTGACAGGATGGAGGTATCAATCCAGATCCACGACTCGACCCCTTCTCAAGTCCCAGCTTTAGCCTCTTCCCTCCAGGAAGGTGCCAGTGGGCAGCATGTCAAGTGCAGGTTAAAGTTCTTGAATCATGGACTCAACAGAAAATCCTCAAACTTGCTTAAAACTGCTGATGAATATTAACAGATTAAAATAAAACAACAGACAGGAACTATAGAGGCACTGATGTTAAGCAAAACACTTCTCTGACCTAACGTTGTGGGAAAAGCAATGGAAAATAAATGATCAGTTTCTAAAATGGAGATTTGAGGTGTAAGTGAACAACTAACCAGCAGAATCCCCTCTTTCTCCATGTGATGTCTGTTGAAAGCTTTATGAATAAGCATGAGGCTGTGACCAGCACCTCTCCTAGCGTGGGGAGACCTCCTATTCTGCAGAGTCCAGACCTTCTGTTTCTAGGGGCTGCCACTGCCAGAGACACCAGAACCAGGGTCACAAAAATATCTTGCACAAAGATATTTTTGTTTTTATTGTTATGACTTGTTTGAAACTGGAAAAGTGGAAAATTTTCTTTATAAGTGTAGTGGTCTGTTTTGGTATTGGTGTGCTTTGGCCTACAGGAAATTTTGTGTCGTCTTTGACACTTCCTTTTAAGAGAATAAAATAATGAGCTTAAAAGCATAATAACATAATTTGGAAAAATAGTTGTATTCAGATGAGTGCGGGCTACACCTCCTCCTGGTGTCAAAATATCAGACACAGTTTCAAAAAGATTAGTTAGCTCATAGGGAGAAACTGAGACAAATGAAGAAGCATGTGTATAAATACATGGGTTTTCATATATATGTGTGTATATATATATTTATAAAAATATATTATATACCCATATGTACCCATACATACGTACATGTATATGAGAGATCATCCTTGCTTAAGAAAATTTCTTGCCTTTTTTTCCAAGGGACAAAGTACATCCCTCAGTAGACTGAGAAGTCATATTTACTGCTGTGATTACATCTACATGTTGGATTAGGAGCTCTGAAATTCCAAAAGAAATAAGGACCTTAGTTTGTAAATACAGTTCTAACAATAGATTTCAAAAATATAGTAATCAAAGGAAAGCAAAATTCTCTCATTATGTGATTGATCAACTCAAAACAATGAAAAAAGCAGAATTTAACTGAAGAAAGTAAAGACTAGACTGCTCAGGATGGATTGAGCCTTGCTATTTCTGAAACAGCCCATACAAAGATATTGAAGAAACAGTATTTTGTTTTGTTTTTTCCTGGGGTTTTTTTGTTTATTTTTTTTTCCACTTTAACTATAGATATTGGATATTTATTTATATAAGTAAACTGTCTCAATTAGTACTTTCCCAGGAGCTAGCTGACAAATGCTGAATGCCTTGTATTATTATGACTGTGACAGAGTAATGATCATTGGAGGTGGAGGAAAAGTAAGTTGCAGACTGGTAATACTTATAAATTTGCCCTGAAGCTTTTTGCATTTAAACAGAATGCATTTCATTGACTTAACTGAGTTTTTAGATAATCCTGTGTATTTTGCTAATTGTTATAAATGTAACCTGGTAAATGTATTACATCAGGGAAATATTTATCTCTTTAAATGCAGTTATCTTTTCTAATCTGGATGGAGATAGGAAAAGGAAATTAGAGCAGACAAAAAGTAAGTAGTACACATAAGGATAATGAATGTCACATGGCTTTAACAGGCATTGCTTAACTTCTCTGCTTTTGCTCAATGAAAACGCAAATGTGACTAGGGGATTTTGAAATGGAGTTTCATTAAGTAGGAAAGATAGTGGATTTATGAAAGGAGAGACAGGAAAACTGAGTAAACAAAGCTGAAATGTAGGTGTGCTGGAGCTCATAAATTAGTTTGCATAAAATGTGCACTGCAGACTGTACTGGCTGTTGCATACCAAAAAACGTAAAGAACACTAAGGTCAGAAAAGTCACACACGCAGACTCAGAGCTGCTATAACAGAGGCGGTCAGTGTCCACACAGTAATAAATGGAGAATTTGAGGGGGTGACTTCAGCCTCCCTCTGCTTCACACTAACAGTTGACAGGAGAGACAAGGAGAGGAGATTGCTGGGCGGTGGTGAAAAGTGTCTCCTCTTAGAACATCCTTTCCCTCTCTCCATCATAGCAGTCATGGCAGAAAAAGTTAGACCTGCTGGACAGACAGTATGACATATGAGCCACCGAGTTACCTGTCAGTAGAGGGAGCAGAGCACAGGGGCACAGAAAAGAGGGTGGAAACGCATGGAGGGAGGATTTGCACATTCTTTGATAAGATGTGATAGATTTGAATAATTTCACGTGGTTCTCCGTAGCTTAAACTGAGGGATGCAGAGGTATTTTTTATGAAAGTTTCTAAATCAGCTCCACAAGATTAACACCTACTTATTCATACCGAAATGCAATTTTTACTTTGTTATTAAGGTATCTTACTTATCATTTTTCCTCTATGAAGTTCTTGGGATACCACTGTATTCTGGTTTAAGACATTTTAGAATAGATTTACATTGACTGTTAAAACTTGTAGGGAGAGTTACTTGCAGGATACAAACATGATCTGTTGGCCATACAGAACCTGCGTAAACAAGTTCTGGAGCCTTCTTTACTACTCCTATGAAAGTGTTAGCACAACCGTGAGTTACCTGATGGCCCATACATGTTTTTGCTAGTTTTCTTGTGAAATCATCAGACCAAAGACTGGCACTAGGATGTAGCACACAGGCTGTCATCTACAGTAGCAGAATTCAGGAAAAAAAAAAAAAAAAAGGATAAATATTGTTAATACATACATGTGATTTCTTCAGAGATGATGGAGAAGAATGAGATGCTTATTTGCCTAAAGCAGCAAAATCTTTCATTAGCTGTGTTAATTGATCATTGTCAAAGATGTGATATTTACAAGAGTGAAAGTAGTCTAATTATAGCTCTGCTTTTTCTTCCAGCTCCATTCTGTTTAGTTCAGTTCCATTTTTTTAAAGCATTGGGTTTTTTCTTTGCACTTTGCTCTCCTCAACAAAATGTTGACACCTTGTCAAAACCACAGAACATTCAGAACCAAATGTTATCAGTGACACCAGGAATCTTTGGAGAAACTAATGAAAGAGCAGGTTTGGTTTCCCCAGGCAAAATATTTGGCATCCTGATCTGTCAGTCTTGGCATCCACACTTTCTGCAGTGGGAAAGTGGAAATGGTTAGGCTAAAACTTCTCTGGCAATATCATGTATCCAGCAACAGGTTTATTTTGCTAACAATTAGTAAGTCTGTAAATGAGACTGTATTGTAGTGCTGAAGATTTAACATCAACCTTACTGACAAGTTATTACAGTTATCTATACAAAAATATTTTTATCTTTGTCTTTTACATAAAAAATCCCTAGGAATAGGGTGGCGTGGTTAATATTTTTTAAAGGCTTCATTTTCATCTGCTTAAAAGAACATTTAGTTTACTAAATCAAGTACTGAAATGTAAAGAAATGTCTCAGATTTATGATGTCTTGTGCAGCCTAATTCTGCTCTCTTTATATATATATCATGATAATTATTACTTGAAGAGTAATTGTTTTGTGCCACAAAACTTGTGTATCTAATATGCAAAACATTTACACTCTCTATTTTTTCTTCAGGTACTTGGTTTCTTAGGCTACGAAACATTTAATTTGGTTATTCTTGTATATTATGTGCAGGTGCTTTGTGAAAGAACTCTGCATCTTAATCCCTCTTCCTCTCACCACAGAGAGGTGGAGATGAATCACAGGAATTTATTAATTTGTTATTTCCTGCCCTTGAGTGATGGAAGGGGCAATACAAGCTGACTCGGTGTCTGTCTGGAGAGTGGTGTGGCAAGTCTGGAGGAAGTGAAAGTCTGGAAGTGGATATAACCGCTGACATTTGACACATGGCAAAAAAGGGAATAAACTTGTCTGCCTGGACAAAACTACTCCCAGGCTGTCTAGAGCAAAAAGAGAACACAGCTTTGCATCAGTGTCAGTGATTCTAAGTAACTCATACGAATATGTGTGGCTAAGAAGATACTTAATGCAGAAAAGCTCAATTAAAATTTTGAGGAGATGGATGCAGAATTTTATTATTTTATTCAAGAATTAAATAAGCTGGTTGTCAATAATCCCATTCCATTTCTATATTATGATACCTCTGCAATACCCAAAGATTTCCATTCTGAGTATTTCATCGAGCATTGTCTAGGGTGGGCATGACTAAAGATTGAGTGAGCATTATTGTTCATTGTGTACACATAGCTCATCAGTAGGACTAATGGTCTGAATCTGTTCCTCAGTTTAAGCAGGCCTTATTTTCTGGTGAAAGGAATGCTTGCCTCTGAAGGCTATTGGCATTCTGATGGCAGGGTTTTGCATAAAATCTCCCTTTTAAATTCCTTGGTCTGTTGACCTTTGTTTTGATTTCAGTCTGAGGACAGACTTCTAGCTGTCAGAGCGAGGAAAGGTAGGAAGGGTGGTTGAGAGAGTGACCGTAAAGCACTCTCTATTTTATATATATAAAAAAGGTGGACTATAGCCAAATTGCTTTGTGATAAGATTATGCTTCATTTGGTCTCTTTTCTCCTTTCTTGTGATGTGCTTATATAAGCCTTGAGGATATTAAAATTTATTTTGAAACTTCAGGTCATAATGGAAGAGAAAAATTAGACTCTTTCTGCAAGAGTGGTGGCTTGGAGCAATAAAGAGATTCTGTATATAAATAAACCTCCAAAAGAAATTTCTCTGATAGACGACTCTTGACAATACAGAAGACCTTTGTATGCACCATCTGACGCAGGGAAGGAATTTCTGTCTCACAGATGAGTGCACTCAAAAGAACTGCAACAAAGGATGGCACTACTGGTTTCGATGAGTGGAAAGTTCTTCCTTTGGCTTATATGAATTATATGATGCTGGCTTTCGGTAAAAGCTATGTAACGGATTACATTGGATCAGTATATTTTTCCAAGAATGCTCCTCAATAGTGAAAGATAGCCCACTTCTGTTCCTGACAGAGTGCAAGCACATATTGACCCAGTCCCAATCTAAACTGGATTATGTCCTCTAGTCCTGAAGAGTACTCCATGTTCATTTGCTCCTTTCAGAGCAAAGACAGACAACAAAACAAAAACCCAAACCAACAATCTCAATTTAGGACTTCTGAAGATTGAGTGTATAAATAATGCCAAGACCAACAGCTCCACCATGCAGCCTGGAACTCTTCAGGAGAGAAGTAGCCTGTGCATGTATTGGATATGTGTTTTCTTTAACGGTGCAAACCATTTTTTGTCTGTATTTGCTTTGCTTAGTCAAAACAATTTCAGACATTTTTAAAGAGGAGGAGAAGGAGAATGAGGACAGATAATGAGAGAAAATATGATTGAAGGGGCAAATGATATTAAATGATGACAGGATGTGGAAGGATTTCAGTGACTAGTGTTCACCTGCAAAGAATTGAAATACACTTTCATTATACAAAAGAAGAGATGCATTAAAACATGAAACATTAAATGAATTTGTCTCTAATGATGAACCATGTTACAATAACTTCCCGAAACCTACAAATCTGTCATTTAAGACAATATTACCAGGTGTGCTTTTTACCATAACTGAGTTAGGTTTGTTTGAACATGGCTAATGTCTACATATTTCTTCCAGGAGCAGACTTAATGATTGGTTCATGTATGTGTGTGTAGAAAAGACATGAAACAATTGACAAGAGTAAGATATGCTTCTGCTTCTGGAGGACATTACACCACCTATTTAAAAGAACATTGTGGCTATTGCTGGTGTTTAGAAGAAGGAGCGTGACTTCTTGTCCAACTGAAACTACTGCTAGAATGTAACTTTACAGGAAAGAATTTGGCCAGTTTAAGAGTTATATTCTGTAGACATGTGTAATTCTGTTTTTAAACAGGAAAGTAAAATGGCTTACTGCTTCTTCTCTTTGAATGCGTCACTTCAGATTGATAGGGTGGTGGCTTTCTATAGCATTTTTGACAGTAACAGCACTGAGTAGTTTTTCCCAGAAGTTTTGATAAAAGAGTCAAATCTGTACAAAAATGAATTAAGAGCAGAAAATTAAAATTAAATAAGGAGCAGTAGAAATATCTTGCCTGCTTAATAATGATAGAAATATTCCCTGCCCATGGCAATGGGGTCAGAACTAGATTATCTTTACGGTGCTTTCTAACCCAAACCATTCTATGATTCTATCTTGCTTCTGCAATCAGTTTCACCTTCTATTAAAAGGGCTTCTTTACTTGCTCTGTGTTCAACCTCAAAATGAGAATATTTAAACCCAATATAAAGCCAGTCTGCTTCTTCCCATGATATTTCTCTCCTTCTCCAGTCTTCTTTCCTCCTGTTCCCAATTCTCCCTGTCCCTTCTTTAAATACCTTAAGTGGAAGCATTACCTGATGACTGAACTGGTAATGTCACTCTCAAAGATACCCATCTGCCTCTTAGAAAGTTTGACCAGGATGGGGAGGACCAGATAAAATTCCTTTGAAGCATACTTTTGGACCTTCAACTGTGGTGGCCCTTGAAAAAGAAAGTGAATATTTCACCTCTTATGTTTGCCTACAGCTTCCAAGAGGCAGTCAGGGAACGTCCGGTTGAAAATTTAAATTAGAAAGCTGAAATGTGATCTTGGTGTGTTCAGTTCATTTTCAAGACTGTAGAGTTCAGAAGACAGAGAATAGAGTGAGAAGTGACTAATTTTTTTGCTCTTCCTAAGGACCCCTCCGTAGCTCAACTGATCATTTGACAGTAGTCAGTTGTGACAGCGGTGTTCCAGGGAACTATTCATTTCCTTTTATGAATGAAAGTAGAATTGTGCTTGTAAATGAATGCCAAAAATACTATGTTGGGAAGGAACATGATATGGAAGTGTAAAGACATTTCCAAAAAAGAAATTTAAAACTAAAAACATAATGATGTAGTGGTACTTATATATCTTATTAATAATATTATTAGGCTGATGGTGGGTGGAGGTAATTAATGTTGATATCCAAAAACTGAAAAACACAAAAACCTGGCACTGGGCTGAATTATCCCAGAATGGATGAGATTGGGATCTTGGGTTTTTGCTGAGATCTCTGTTATACTTCGAGTGCATTACCAGCACATAGGCATTCAGTATCTTCTGATCTGAGCGGTCTGCATTAATGGCAAACTTATGAATGATGTCATTGGAATTGAACAACTTACCTTGCAAACAAGGACACACAACATAATCAGTGACAATAACAATTTATTTTAAGCAGTATAATTATGTAGCAGGTGCGGGCAGAGAAAAGTTGACATGAATTTAAAATATTGCCAAACTCAGTATTGTCTAACTTAAGTCTTAGCATCGTGAGCGTTATAGACAGTAAGGAAGATAGCTGATATTATAAATCTCACCATCTGTAAGATGCAAGGAGTTAATTCTATTTCGAGTTTAGTTTAAATATCTTTGAATTAGTGGAATGATGCTCTGACTATCAGGTCTTCTGTCAAGAGATTTTAATGAGTATCAAGTCAGATGATTAAGGTAGAATGATTCTATAGTAAACATGGAAGCTTCAGATGTCAAGTTAACAAAGTGAAACCTATTCCAGTAAAATAAGCAACAACAGTTGAGAGTTCAAAGGAAAGCATGGTTTCAGAGGAGTAAGCAGCTTCATTAAACTCTATTAATGATCCCTGTAGATAAATTTTGCATTTAAATTAATGCCTTGCTTCTACAGAAAGCGGTATTACTGAGCTTCAACCAATGATGCAAAGAGATTTACATGAGCTGAACATCTGTGATTCCCTGACTACTGACCTCCTAAATAAGATTTTTTTTTTTTTTGAATTACGTTAGTTGTAGATTTAGTAGATTCACTTTTTTTCCCCCTCTCTTTGCTAAAAGACAGCTGTTTGAATTAAATTTATTCTTTATCCTTGCAGGGTCCTCATTCTGGTGCCTACTGGATATTGTTCCTATAAAGAATGAAAAAGGAGATGTAGTACTCTTTCTGGCCTCTTTCAAAGATATAACAGATACAAAAGTGAAGATTGCTGCAGAAGACAAAAAGGAAGGTTTGTGTGAATTGCAACAACATTGATAAGAATCAATATTGATAAGTTTTTTGAGAGTTGCACCTAATGAACTTAGTCTCATGTACACTTTCCAATAGAGAGACCTCCTAGCTTACCAAAGCAGAAATTAATATGTGGCATGGAAGGGTAAATAATCTGTAAAAGTTCTTATTTGGAATTACATGTTGCTCCACATTCTGTAACCGTGGAATCCAGGGGATAGAGTACTTTGTCCTCAAAATGAAATTTGTTTTGATCTATCATGATTTAATTTATTTAATTTCTGGATTTTCAGAGGTACATTTTGGGAAAGCTAGACCTTTTCAAGCATTCCTTTTGCAAATCTGATTTCAACATGGCTGAGAGATGAATGAATGCCTTTCTTCATGTTTTTCTATAAGCAAAACATACATCTTTAGAAATTATTTTGCCTATTGAAAAGCATGACCATTCTTGTGTTATTTGATTTTCATTACATTATATAAAATGATAAGATTTATTATGTCTTTATGAATATCCAATAGTTTAAGAAATATGTTCTCACATTTATTTGCTTCTGAAAGGGAACAATGCAAGGCTTCTCTCATGAATTTGGAAAAAGATTGTGTTATGCTAATGCCTCACAGCTGCCATAAAATAATTTTGACTGTATAGAGTAGTCAAGTTTTGCTAAATTCTGCTAACACAAAGCAAAGACAGTATGGAAGGATGGAGGTTATGCAGTCAGCATTGATCTGTGTTGCATATCAGAGGCAGTGAACTTATTACAGGTTTACATTTTGTAAAGGTATACCGAACTAAGACTTTAGATTTGCAATTTTTCAGTGTCAAAGGAACTGTCTAAGAAAAAGTTTATTTGTAGAGGGTAAAAGAATTCTGTAAAATTTGATTACTGTTGAATTTTCCAATCTGGTACTACTCTGGGATTTATTTAAAATTTTCACCCTGTGATAGCCATTTTATCTCTGTATATCTCAGAAACAACATAAATATGGCCTTAGGACTCCTTTTCTCCTTGTGGGTTTCTGAAGTAGGGGAACAACTAGGAAAAATTATTATGCAACTTTTTCTGATTCTAAATATTAGCTTTTCAATAAAATAGTTATAGTTCAGCCACAGAGAAGTGTAATTCAACTTTCTTTTACAACATTTTAGTACTTCAAAACAGAAAATATTATACTTCTCTGTGCTACTGAATATTCTTAAATCAACAGTTATGCTAACAATGTCTGCCTCTTCTGTACATTTGGACAAATAATTTCACCTTTGTCTTGCTTTTCAAGCCCTGAATAATGGAGGGGGTTTTTTGGCATCCTTCACTTTTTACACCAAACATATTTGAGAATTTATGAGTTGGAAGACTGAAGAAAGACTTTGAAGTACATTTTTCAGCTTTTCCTTGCATCCAATTTCAACCAATCACTTCACTTCAAAGTAAAAGAGTTAAAATGAAAAGCATATTTTTGTCTAGTTTCTCCTTAAACCTTAGAAAACCTTACACTTACAAAAGTTTTAGGAAAGTAGTTTATTAACACATCATATGCGGTACCATGTAGAAGAGAGATTGTCAGAACATCTGTGCTCTAAAGACTAATGATTTACCTTATGAGAGATGCAAATTTTCAGGATACACTCAGTGAGAAATCACATTTAGTATGCCAGCAATGACTTGAAATAGCTATATCACTGATTACTTGTAAAATGACAGCTATTGTTTATCTGATAAACATTTTATAGCTGTATGCTAATTTTAGGATAGCTTTAAATGATCTTCAGCTTTTGATGTGGGTTCATGTCAAACTGTAAATCTAAGCAGACTTTAACTCATGTTTGCTGTTGCACATTTAAAAATTAATACTCTTCCTACCATGTACTGACAGAGCTTAAGCAGAGCTACATTACACCAGCAAATGCCTATTCAATTGCTATAAGGTTATGAATATTGACATTTGGCTGTCTTGTGCAATGTACTCTTTAGAGCACAATCCTGAAACTTGGTTGTTCCTTCCCTTTATACTTATTTTAAAACCATGGCAATCATTTTATGCTATAGTGATACTTGTTTGCATCTTGGCCACAGAAAGTAGCACTTATTGTGGGGATTTGCCAAATACACTGTTTTATGTAATATAGTGAGATAAGAAACAGGATTTAACCATTTATTCAAAATGTTTACAAACAATTCCAGTATTTTTAATTTTTTATAAATCTACTTAGCTATATAAAAATAAATTTAATGGTATGTTAGGGCTTTGAGTAACATTCAAATTCTTCCTATGCAGAGTGATTCACTAGACCTCCAATGGTGAACATCTCTCATAATTTTCATAAAAGTATTCCCAGTACAATCCATGAAACTGATTCAGTATCTGAAATTTCAGAATGTTTAACTTCTAGAAGTAGTTGATTGTTCTTTACTTAGACCACAACTACTATCAGGCATGTAGGATGCACCTTGTATTAACAGAGAATTGAGTTTGCATTTTGTCTAAAGGTACTAAAGACCTTTTTTAATGTTTAGTGATTAGCATGCATTGCAAAGTGATTGATACACATCGCCAGATATTATTTTCACAGTTAATATTGCTAAAAAGATAATTTTACTTTTTCAAAGATTACTGAATTTGTCCTTTCAAAAATCAGATAACTTATAAACTTGGTGTTGAAAGCCAGATAATTGCCATTGTGTGCAGTTCTCTATTGCCTTTTTGGCATATCTCGTGCAGTTAGATTGTGTATGGGAAGGAGAACTTAGAGACAAACATGCTTGGTATGGAACTCTTCTGCCCATGCAAGGCTTTTGTATTGGTTTTGTTTGTCTCTCTCTTTTCTGTTCTGCCTAGAACAGACTTTTATAATTTGTATGGAACATTAACAGTCACACTCCATCTCCCTTTAATTTCCAAGCTTCTTTGAAAGCTTATCTAACAAAATTCCTTCATGTTCCTTTTTCTCCTAAGTCTGCCCCGGACCCCTCTGCATTCCACCAACACTCTGTGGTAACACACTCTCACTGGTTGCGCCTCCAAAAGTCTTCTCCAGACTCATTCTTCCTCGCATCTTTCCTGCCTTTGATACCATCTGTTTCTTGTGTAAAATCTTGTTCCCCTTGTACTTTCACGATGACACATTCCTGAGCTTTTTGTCCTGAGTTTATGGCCTCTCTTTTCTTGTGAATCATCTTTTTACTTTTACAGATCTCAGAGTTGATACTCTCTTCGATTTTCTGCAAACCTTCTCTCGTCTATTTTATCTCATCTGTTGACACAACTTCAGTTGCTCTTTGTGCCAATGTGCCTTGCAAAAGTCCTCTTTTTTCCCTAATTTCCCTTTACCCAGCCCAAATGTCAGATGTCGTCTGTGACCTTTTCTTTTGAATGTCTCATTCTAAATAGAAATTTAACAGAATTTTTTCTGCTCTTCTTCTGTATAAAAGTTTCCAGTGAAACCAGTCCTATCAGCCAATGGGAAGACCAGACTTTTTCCTAAGACTTCCATATAAGAAAAAGGCAAAACCACATGCCTGAGAAGTCTGGTAGTCTTTAAGAAATGCTGTGACAGTCAGCAACTCTCATATGGCATGTTTTGTTTTGTTTGGATTTTTTTAAGTTAATTTACCATCCTCCTCCCCCACCCCCATACCTCTTTTAATTGCAATGTCTAGGAGCCTCAACTTTTAAATATCAGTAATTTGCTTTCAACAATACAAATTTTCCCTACCTGTAAGTTTATTGTAAAAATACACTCTGCTATCCATCTGATTAATAATACCTATAATAATTTACTGTTGTGAAAGGCAACTCAATAGCTCTTCTTGCTAAACTTGGGCTCTAATCAAATTGATGGTCTTTCCTTTCCAATATACAGGAACAGGTTTTTTTATAAACACAATGAATCCTTCAGGAACTGTTTCTTAAACAGATTTATGGGAGATTTATTTTAGCATTCTAATTTACGATGAGCTACATTTTGGTAAACTGGTTAAGAGTGCCATTGGCCTTTTGGGGGAAAACTGATTAAAATGAAAATATCAGTCTCCAAATCTGGACTCCAATATAGTATGACTGGGTCAGTGTTTTTTCATTTCTGCATATGAACTTTCCATAATACACTTGGACCCATGTTGGAAGTTAATGAGATTACAAGAATCCAGGTAGGAAAATAAGAAATTTAATTAGTCTGTGACTACTTTTAGATTTCTAATTTGTATGCAAATATATAATAATTTGGGTTATATAGTTGTAGAGTTCTACTGTTATAATCACTACTAAAATTCCCCTGTTGAATTTGACTAATTCCAAAAAGTTTCCTTTAGCATTCATTGTTAATCTATTTGTTGTATTTTTGTTTGAGAAAATTTTTTAGCTCTTTGTTTGAACACAATTATCTTAGGACAGATTTTCTCAACTTTATTCCAGCAATATTATAAAAACGTGTGCAGCAGATAGAAACACGATAGTTGAAGTGGGAAGGCATCTCTGGAGATTGTTACTCTAGTGCCCCCTACTCAAAGCAGGGTCAGCTAGAACAAGTTGCCCAGAACCATGTCCAGATGTGTGCTGAATATCATGAAGGATGGAGACTCCCCAACTTCTCTGGGCAGCCTGTTCTAGTGTTTGACTGCTCACAAAGTAAAAAAGCTTTTTCTTATATTTAAACAGAATTTAACGTATTTCATTTTTGTGCCCATTGCCTCTTGTCATTTCACTGGGCACCACAGAAGATTCTGGCTTTGTCTTCTTTACCTCCTCCATCACATATTTATACACATTGATAAGATGCTTCAGACACCTAATCATCTTTGTGGACCTTTACTGGATTTGCTCTAGTATGTCCATGTTTCGCTTGTACTGTGGAGTCCAGACCTGGACCCGGCACTGCAGATGTGTCTCACCAGTGTAGTAGAGGGGAAGGATCACCTCCCTCAACCTGCTGGCAGTGCTCTTCCCAATGCAGATCACAATACTGTTGGCCATCTTTGCACAAGGGCTCATTGCTGGCTCATGTTAAACTTGATGATTACCAGGACCTTTGGGTGCTTGCCTGGCAATCTGCCCACCAGCTGGTTGGCCCTCGACCTGTCCTAGTGCGTGGGTTTATTCCTCCCAGGTGCAGGACTTTGCACCTTCCTTTGTTGAACTCGATGAGGTTCCTGTTGGCTCATTTCTCCATCCTGTCAAGGTCCCTGTGAACTTTCTTGCAGCACAAACATCTGATGTAATAACTTCACACTGCCAGGTTGTATCATCTGCAAACTTGTGGGCAGTGCACTCTTTCCCATTTTCTAGGCCATTAATGATGAAATTAAGCAGTATTTGCCATAGCATCAATCCCTCAGTCATAATGGTATTGAGTGGCTTCCACCTGGACCTCATGCTGTGGATCACCACCCCCTGAGCCCAGCAGTTTAGCTGGTTGTCAGTCCACCTCATCACTTCCTCGTATGTTTTTTGGTCATCATCTTCTTCCCATATTGTTCCTAGTTTGAAGGTCTCCTTGCGAGGTTGGCCTGCCTGCTGGCAAAGACGCTTTTACCCTAGTAATAATGTGAATTAAAAGCTTGGACTACACCCTTTCCCACCACGGATTAAATTAAGCTGCAGTTTTATGGTTTAACTGGATAACTTTTTCTGGCTGCTTCTTAATCCTTAGGTCTATACAGATTTCTAAGAAAACAGATTTATTTTGATTATGCATCATTTGTTGGAGGGAGGGGTTGTTCTTTTCAGTGTGCCAGAAGTGAAATACCATGTGCCAAACATTTTGCATTCCAGATTTTTATGTAAAAGAAGTCTGTTGAGGGCAGGGATGGGCTCTTTTAAGAAATTCTGCGATGTGCACTTTGATTTAGTCTGCTTAATTACTGTCTCAGCTACTTTGTGATTGCTGAAGCTACAGCAGTGAATATTCAGGGCACAACTTTTCATTTTAATACTCCTTACACCTGTCAGGAGGCAGAATATTGAGAGGGGGATGTACAGTCACCTAGATGTACAGTATTCAAAGCAGATAAAATGGTTTCAGGGTGCTTGGCCACCATGCAGGTCTATTGATGGAAGAGGTGGGATAGAAGCACATTTTTACCCCAACTTTCCCATTGCCCAAAGGAAGAATGTATTGGAGAAGCCTTTATTCTGTAATGACTCAGTTACATCTTCTCTAGGATGACTTTGCTCCTGGCTGACCATCAAAGTAGGAAGGATCTGTGTCTCTTCTGCCCTCGTAAAGAGAAACTCCTTCCCTCCTGGTTAGTGCATGAGTGTAAACACTGAGGGGACGAAAATAGAACCTTTCTTCTCCCTGTTCCCGCAGATACATGTAGCACATAGATGCTGTCCCTCTCCCTTTCCATCTTCGTATGCAAGAACATAAGTTGTATTTGAGGCTTGAACCTTTAGAGATATATCAATCTTTATGGCCATTGCTTTAGCTTTTTGGTTATACTTTAGTGTCCACTTCTATGCAAATCTTTTTTTTTTTTTTATTTAATTGTGCAAGGATCAATGATTGTGAAATTATGACAATCTCAGATTACAAATAACCTTCCTCAAATATTCTAGAGGACAAAATGTCATTAAATAAATTTTGTGATTGAATTAATGGAATTAAAGGAAAAAAGAAAGCCTTTAGGTTCAGTGAGATTATGTCACTTCCTCGCATGGAAAGACAGACGTTAACACTTGCTGAAATCAGTCAAAAGTTTTTCAAGTGACTTAAATAATTGGAAATATTTACGCTCTAGGTGTTGGTTTTTTAAAAAAATTAAAATATTCTCTGTATTATTACAGTTATGGTTTTGTTCATAATGATAAAGGAGCATATCAATTTGCCATGAACTAGCACTCACTGTGGAAAATACAACCTGTTCCAGGAAATAAAAGTCACATCAAAAAACAGCTGAAAGAATAAGTGATGACACAGCTGCAAATTCATAGACCACTCACTTTAATCAATAGACATGTTTCAAATTTGGTGGCATAATAAAAATTACAATTTTCCCCCTTGTGAAACATCTCTCTCTAATTGTTATAGTGATAAGCCAGTAAATAAACTATTTTTATGCAATTATGAAATAGTTATTTTTGAGTTGGAACATTTTATTTCATTATAAGAGATTCTGTAACTTTTTAGGTAAAACCTAGGAGAAGGCACTAGTATTAATACATGCAGAAATAGCTTAAAGTCAATTCACCTTCAGAGTTGTTCTGCTGAATCTTCGTCTGTTAGAAGTAGTTGAAGAAATGTGTGTCTACTTTTTTTTTTTTTAATTCTGAATTTTATGAGCTAGGCCTAAATACTGGCATCTAAAAAAAAAAAGAGAAGATTTATTTATTAGAAATGTACACCCATCAACTACCAGAATGGTCTTTGTGTGTCTTTTCCCACCTATCCTTTCTTTCTTAATGATGGAAGAATCAGCAGTCCAAAATGTGGTTAAGGATTTCTAATCTCATTAGCACACCACTGTTTAAAGTTCTTTCTGATCCATGAAACAGTAGAAGTAATGTATACTATTGCTTCTTTTCTCTGCCTGTTCAAAGCTGAGTTTTCTCTGAAGGTGCAATATTAAAATGATGAAAATCATACAATTGATTCTGTGCAAAATTGGTCCCTTTAAAAAATATTCTGTAATACTGTTTACAGTTTTTCAGCTGGTATGTGCGTTAAGTACATCTTCTTATTGAATCAGTTAATCAGTTAACAGAATAAAAAAGCAGCTAGAGGCTAGCCTGGATCCACCATACAGCTAATAGTTCTGTGAATATTTGTTTGTTGTTGACAGAAAGAATATGTCATGCAACCAACAGACCTCCTGCAGCCTATTGCCCATGGTAGTGCTTTTATTCTGTCATTAATACCAAAGCAGACTTTTATCAGTTTTCTCTTTATTGACAGCTGATGGCGTGATGTCCCCTAGAGAATAATATCTGAAAGTTAGCTAAAGGTTTTAAAAAGCCTAGAAAGATTCATACCAGCCTTGCATACAATCTGGTTTTGAAGGTTGGTGGTTTTTTTTCTGTTCATTCAGAATCCTTTTGTATTGCTTTACCTCAATTGTTTCCTTCGGAAAATACCTGGGTTTTTTGTTTTGGTTTGGTTTGGGTTTTTTTGAGGACTGCCTATGAAATGTATTTTGCGCTAATGATACTGGATATGATTAAGTACCATTGTGTTCGCTGTAGACATCATTGTATTTATTTTATGGCATGTGGTCTATTAATGAGCATCTATGCAAAGATCACACTTTCTGCTGTGGTTTTCCTTATCTTATGATGCAAGTGATGAATGTTTCTCAAGACCAAGGCAAGCCAGTTGTTGTCATTTTTTAGATTTCAGTAAAGCTTTCGATACTGTCTCTCACAGTATCCTTCTGGACAAAATGTCCAGCATACAGCTTGACAAAAACATAGTGCGATGGGTGAGCAACTGGCTGACGGGTCGGGCCCAAAGAGTTATGGTAAATGGGGTTACATCAGGCTGGCGGCCAGTCACTTGTGGGGTTCCCCAGGGCTCCATTTTAGGGCCAGTTCTTTTTAATGTTTTCATAAATGTCTTGGATGTAGGACTAGAAGGTGTTGTGAGCAAGTTTGCAGACAGCACCAAATTGGGAGGAGCTGTTGATTCCATCGAGGGTGGAGAAGCCTTGCAGAGAGATCTGGACAGATTGGAGAATTGGGCAATCACCAACCGCATGAGGTTTAACAAGGGCAAGTGCTGGATTCTGCACCTGGGAAGGGGCAACCCTGGCTATACATACAGACTGGGCGATGAGATGCTGGAGACCAGCCATGCTGGAAGGGACTTGGGGGTCTTGGTCAACAGCAAGTTGAACATGAATTAACAGTGTGCCCAGGCTGCCAGGCAGGCCAACCGTACCCTGGGGTGCATCAAGCATGGCTTTGCTAGCTGGTCTAGGGAAGTGATTGTCCCACTCTACACCACGTTGGTGCGGCCTCACCTCGAGTACTGCGTGCAGTTTTCGGCGCCACAGTACAAAAAGGACATAAAACTATTGGAGAGTGTCCAAAGGAGGGCAACAAAGATGGCGAAGGGTCTAGAGGGGAAGACATATGAAGAGAGGCTGAAGTCCCTTGGTTTGTTCAGCCTAGAGAAGAGGAGACTGAGGGGAGACCTCATCACAGCCTACAGCTTCCTCACAATGGGAAGCGAAGGGGCAGGCACTGATCTCCTCCCTCTGGTGACCAGTGAGGGGAATGGAATGAAGCTGTGACGGGGGAGGTTTAGGTTAGATGTCAGGAAAAGGTTCTTCACTGAGAGGGTGGTCGGGCACTGGAACAGGCTCCCCAAGGAAGTGGTCACAGCACCGAGCTTGACTGAGTTCAAGAAGCATCTGGATAACGCTCTCAGTCACATGCTCTGATTCGGCTGGTCCTGTGTGGAGCCAGGAGTTGGACTCGATGATCCTTGTGGGTCCCTTCCAACTCAGGATATCCTATGATCCTATGATCCTCTGAGTAAAATATTAGTAGAATAGATATTTTTTCTATTTATTTCTCATATTTGCTCCTTCACCTCAAAAGAGCTAAGAAGTCATCTCATTATTTTATGAAAACCTATTTATAAAAGTATACACTACACTATTAAATAAACTTTAAAAATATATTTTTTCCAGATGGCAGGCAGTGTAGGGTTGACTGTCCGTGTAAATCCAGAGCCATCTGACTCACTGCTTTTCTTCAGAACTTTTCCTTGCAAAGTGTTTAAAGATCGCTATACCTATACTATCCTTTCTATTTTTGAATAGCCAGGTTTGCTGCATGTCATGACTTGAGATGGTCATATCTATATTGTTTGAAGAGGAGAGTCAATGTGTCTGAATCAATCTTACCCTAAGCCTAAAAGCTCCACCTGGCAAGCAAACAGGACAGCAGTGGCAATCAAGTAGTTGGGGCTGAAATATAACCTTGAGCATGGAGCTAATGTGGTCATGAAGACGTAAAAAACCAGTGAAAAGTTATGATCTTGTCCCTAGTGGTGAAATCTATCTTTTCAATGGCTACTGTACTCAAAGGAGTGAAAAAAATTGCAGAAATATTTCTAAGAGGTCCAAGTCTGCAGCCTCATAGCCTTTAGGATAACTCTGTCCCATTGGTTTTTAGTAGAACTACTTTCTGTGAATAAAGTTAGTTGTGCATGTAATTCCAGAACTAAAGCCTCAGACTACTTTACTTTGCCCCTCTCTACCTCATTCACATATTGTCAGTATATTATGTTCTGGGTTAAATTTGAGAGGTCTGGTTGCTTTTATTCATTCTCTAACTTTATAATTGCTTAGGTAAAAACAGATAAATCTCTTGGTTTTTCTTGTGTAGTATGAATTAAATGCTAGGTATTAACTTTCTCTTTTGAGTCCATGCACACTTGTATAGAAAACTTTCTGTGGTAATGATCCATGATCAGACTGGGAGATGATTCCATACAAGAGCATATTGGGTGTTTTATCACACCAGAGGGAAATCTAGGTAGTGTTTTTAATTAATGCATATTCTGTTGTGATAATGCATAACCTCAAGAAAAAGTGAAGGCTGTTCTTTCAAAGAGATACAAATTAATGTTGTGAAGAATGAGGAAAAATACCAAGGCTGAGACTTTTTTTTTTTTTTGGTCAATAATGTGCAACCTTTCTGGCCATAGCAGGTTAGCTTATTTCAGTATTTGGAAATGCCACGGCTTGTCTGCTGTGGAGTGAGAATAACGCTTCTGGGTCACATCAGAGTTGCTCAGTGTACACAGCTTGAGTCCACTGTGCAAGAAGATTATGGTGGTTCTGCTTCTATATGGTGGATTTACTTTCCAAGGAAGGTCCTATAAGTGCACAATTACAGGCAACCACAGGGCTGGAGAACTAGAACAAGGGCAGGGTGGTATTCAGGTGCAGCCTGCTCATGCCTGTGGAATTGTTCCTGGTCCATGAGCTGGTTCCTGTCACCCTCTCAACTGTCCTGAGAAAGAAGGTCCTCGGGAGCTGGCAGGCTGCAATGGGCTCCCTTGGCCACGTGTTGAGCACTCCTCCTTCAGGTCTGGCTCTGCCTCAGGAAGGGCTTGTGATATCTTTTATTTGTTACCACCTGAACTTTACGACTGAAAGAACAGTATGAGTCTTATCACCAGTTTGATGATTAAACACTTTATTTTACATTTCAAGGATTTAAATGTATCGTACTTTATCTGGGGAATGAGAACATTATAAACCATAAAGTATTCTGGATTATATCCAATGCTATGCCCTGACTACTCTGATGTGCTTTGACGGAGAACAGACAGAGATTTGGTTTTAATTTGGTCAGTAAAACTGAGTGTACAGTTCTTTTGTATTGCTAGCATATACCTAGCAGAGCTTATCAGAAGTTGTCGGGTTATATTTTTCTGATTTATACCTAGGAAGTAGATTTTTCTTTTTTTTTCCCAAAGGGACAAGAAAAGAGTTATGCCTCCACTTTCTATTATCTTTAAGTGGAAGACTGATGCCTCATGTTCTTATAAAAACACAAACAGAAAAATCAACAGTTGCAAAAGCATTTGTGTTTGTCCTTTTTTTATTGCAACCTTGCCTTACAAGATTGTAAGAAATCTGAAGCTGTTATGAGACTAATGTTAAGATTGGTAAAGAGGTGTTGTGGTTAATTTTTCTTAGAAAAGACTTCTGACATTGTCATGTGTGATGGTTGTGGTGTTACACCTAATCTCATTTGAAAGAAAAAACAACAGAGAAGGACAGCAAGAAGAGTTAAAAAACAAATTACCACTTTTCTGATCAAGGAAATTCCAAAGCATCCTTTTTAAGAGCTATTTTGGGGTGAGATTATCATCACACAGGAAGGGGTGTGCAGAAGCTCCAGGAAATAGAGCCCCAAATCTGAGCTTTTTTTAGACAATGATTTCTCACAGTATTTGGGGAGATGAGAAATCCTTCTGATTTTAAGCACAGGGTAAAAATAAAACAGCTGTATTTAAAGTGACTTTCTGCTTATGGTTGGATTTACTATCGTATCTTTCTGCTAAGATCAGCCATGGAAAGACAAAAGCAAGTCTGTCGGATACCTACATTTTTTTAAGAACCAGAAAGAAACAGCTGGGTGTTTATAAAAAATAAACTGTCTCCTTCCGAATACCGATCTGTAAACTGAGTATGACAGGAAAAGAATGAAAGTTACAGACAATAATTGCACACATACAAAGGCATGCCTGGTGAACAGCGTACTTTACTAAGGATCAGGATTGCTTCTTTTCCTAAAGGCACTGGGAAGATCAGAAAGCAGAATTCACAAATGTCATTCACTGATTTATAAGTTATTCACACGTGCTCCAGTGATGGCAGTGTCCGATGGCATCTTATCTGCACACACAATTGCTATGTTTTTCATTGATAATAACTACAATAAAAAAATCTTTACCATTTCTGTTTAAAAAGAAAAAATATTATTGCTTCATAATGAATGTCACACTTTCCTTTTTTATCTGTGCTTTGCTCTCTCTAGGAGTTGAGCGACTTTCAATATTAACGTAAAGGTAGCATTAATCCTTTGCAAATAGTGTAATCACCATGTGGTGGAACTCACCTGCTGGGCAAACATGCAACTAGTATGATTCCAAGTGCCATATCAAGCCCCACAACCGGAGCAGGTTAATGAATACAGAATTCTTAGTGGCTGGAATGCTAAAACTACATAGGAGAGACAGGATCCGTCTAAAATAGAACATTATCAGGCCGCTGGCACATAAAATCTAAAATCTTATGAAGAACTTGTTTTTATTTAAAGAGTGAATAGAAAATGAAAAATCAGTGTCAATAAATACATAAGAAAAAAGAAACAACTTTAACTGAATATGTGTACATCAACTGTCTCCATAGTAATTATTGCCATTCTGGGAAGAGATGGAGTTATGGATAGCTTTCAACTCAGTGTTCAGCATGTAAGAAAAAGGCAAATCTGAGGTTAGGAGTTATTAAGAAAGAAAACCTGAAGGCATTATCACACTACTGTATCAGGCATTTCTGTATCCATATCTTGAAAGTTTCGTTTTATTCTGGAAAAAGGAACTACTAAAAGGACAACTTTAAAAAGACACAGGAGATCTAGGAGGGGTAAAGAGGAGGGCTTCAAGGTTGACCAGAGGTAGAGACCTCCACTTACACACAGGAAGAACCTTGTATTGCTGGGGATGTTGGAAGTACTCAAAGAAACTCCACCTGAAGGTACCATGCCTGCCTTCTGCAACACGGTGGGTCTCACAAAACATCACATCACATAGGCCGTTATATCTACCACCTACCACGATGGACTAACCTGTGCTTTGTAGGCTAAGGACATGGAGAGGTATTAGATATGAAACATCATGAGGATGAAGCCTTTAGCTAAAGAATCCTGAAAGCATTGTTGGCCAGAAATTTGGGAAAGGTATTTGCCCACTTTCTCAGCCTGCCTTATAGCAGATCTGAAGCATATTTTATGGACTACTTTGGGAGGCAGTAAACTGAATGGCCTTATCGAACATGGCAGTTTAGGTTGAGAAAGGGATGAAAAAAGAGTCCCATAAATAGTAAAGAGAATTTCAAAGTCATATGACAAAAACAGACAACTACAGCTGTCCCATACTACAGCAGAGAACCAATTTAATAGACTTAAATTCATTTTTGCTCGGAGAAACAGATAAGCACTCTGTTCTCACCCCAAATTTCAAAACACTTTTAAAATGTAGTTTGAGTTTTAAATGGTTTGATGACTGAGAGATGAAAATTTAAAAACAACACATTCATTTAGTTGAGTATTTTCAGAAATATTCCCTTTTGGTTTATCTTTCTTCATTATAGCTGGCACCTGTTTGTGTTGTAGCTCCTTAAACCATCCACAGACATTGAAGTTGGAGATGGGGAAATATGGGGCTTCTCCATCTGCCTCCTCCAGCTTTTGAGTAGTGGTTTTGCAGTGCAACATATTTTCCTTCCTTTTTTTTTCTTCTTCTTCCCCCCCCCCACCTTGTCCTCCTTACTGACATGTAAAAAATCCTGACCTGGAGAGGGATGTTGCATGAATTACATGAAACATTCTTCACTGAAAAGTTTGGAAAGTTTAGCTTCCTACACTTTTTGTTATGTATGGTTTTGTGTTGTAGAGCCAAAAATACATCAGTCTTCTATAATTCAAATCTTTCTTGCTTTTCTAGGCAGGTTTCAATATGGAGCTATTTTGCTTGTTGTTAATTTCTGCTAATTGGTTTTTCTCCCCCCCCACCCCCCCAATTTGTATGCATTGAATTGACTTTAATTAAACCTGTTTGACAGACAGCTTCTTCCTTTATTCCCATAATTCCTTTTTTCTTAATCCTGACACATCACAAAATGTCTGCTTTCATTTACCCTGGCATCAATTCACTGTAATTCCATCAGAGTCACTGGACTTACTTTGAATTTACTGCTGTATAAGCAAGAACAAAATTTGATCCTGTGATTGACAGTTACAGACATCTGAATGGAGGGAAAACCCACAAACCTTTCCAAAACAGTGTTCAGTCTTTAGTCTTAACGGATTTCATGTCACCAAGGAATGTGTCAAGTAATTATGCCAGTGACCATGTGGTGGGAAAAGAAATCTAAACACGTGAATATAAGAATTGGATATTTCTAATGAGCAAGCTTGCAAATTGGCATATTCTGACATAATGGAAGCCTAGTACAAGTCAGATTCTTTGTTGTTATAAAGTATACCACAAGAGATTTTTTTTTTCCTTTCCCTGAAATAAAAGAGAGAGTAGGAACACCTTAAGGACATTTTAAGTGGCTACTCCTAGACATGCTTGCCTCTGGTCAGTAATCACTATTTCATTTTCTGAAACAGTAAAGAGTACATTTTTTTTAATCTATGAAACCATACATTGTAAATAATTGCTTCTGAGTTGCATGAAGGCTTTTGACAATTAAAAATTTACAGTGATTTTCATTTGCCCTGCAGGAGAGGGATTTTGTTTTCTTAACTGCAAAAGATTAAGCAAAACTAAGAAATGGTGCGTATAATCTTTACATCTAGCCCTATTTCTACCCAAGTCTAAAATGTCAGTAGTTCAGCTCCCAAAGGTTAAAGTGCCTTTTCTTGACGTTTAATGAACTCTCACTTCTGTTCTGCAGAAAAATGGAAAGGAAGAGGAAGAGCAGGGTCACATTTTGAGTCAGCGCGGAGACGGAGTAGAGCTGTCCTGTATCATATCTCCGGACATCTACAAAGAAGAGAGAAGAACAAATTAAAAATTAATAATGTAGGTGTAATTCTCCTCTTTTTCAAAAATGTACTCTTGCTACTCTCTTTAAAAAAAAAAAAAAAAAAAGTACTGTAAAAGGTCAGTGGGTACCTGAGAAATATCCTAGTCATAATTTTACAGTAACAAAAGGAGTAAAGTGCAGTTCACTTAAGTGCAGTTCTGCCTACTATGGTATTTGCTGCACTTCACACAGCAAGACAGTACATTCAGCCATACTGTAAAGAGACATTTATTTAACCCCAGGAAAGCCACATTATAAAATTTCTCAGAACTTGATTTTAGGTTCAAACTTACCATGCCAATTATTTCATTTCCATAATAACTATTTGAAAAAAAAAAAAAAAAAAAAAAAAGAAGAAACTCGAGGTATTGCTCTAGCTGAAAACCTCTGTACTGTGTAAGCTCCAGAAGGTCACACTTTATTTAGGCAACTTTTCATGTGAATGTCTTCAACTTTGTGCAGAGTAAGTTTTTCTTTTCATTTCTAGTTGAAGTAGTAATGTTTCTTTCTTTAAATTATTCCTGTGTTCCCCTAGTAACTATAACTAATAAGTAAGTTCATAAAACACCCTGTGAATGTTGCAAAAAACAAACCAGACAATAGACAAACCCAAAAATACAGCAGCAGAAACACTTCTAAAGAGATATCCTCAGGAGAAAGAATAATTCTCCCTCTATATGGAACAATGTTTCAGCAGAAAAGTTAATGCAGATGAGTTAATGCAGAGGAGAACTAGAGATGCATATGAAATCAGTATGTACATATAAAAATTTGCTAGAATAGTATCTAAGAGCCTGTTCCAACAGTGAGAGCCTATAGTTATTAGAAACAGGGTTAGCAAAAATAATTTTTTTTCCTAAAATCTCAGAAAAGTATTTAGTTTCTTGTTTATATATCATTAGCATCAAAATCTTAAATCTTTGACAGAGCCACATGAAGAAAATGCTTGCTCTCTCTCTTTTTTTTTTTTTTTTTTTTTTTTTTTAATGGTTAGGGGGAGGATGGAAGGCAGACAATGAAAAAGTAGCCAAAAGATACAGATCATGAACACCCTGAAAAGTTGATCTGCTACCTGGCATGTTCCTTTTATTGATTACCAATATTAAGCAGCAGTGCAGATACATACTCGTAGACACCATTACGTTAGAAATTAAAAGCAGAAAAAATTGGTATAAAGACATGAAAATACACATCTGGTATATACCTCAAAGGGCATACAGTCACTTCCATTGAATGTAAATGTTAAATGTCAAAAAAAGTTAAATGTTAAAAAAAGGTTAAAAAACTAAAAATGTTAAAAAATGTTAAATGTTGAAAAAGTGTAAAACTTAAAAAAAAAAATCTGCAAAATATGACCAGGTCTTCCAGTGATATTTTCATAGCACAGTAATATTTTTTAGGAACATGACTTTTAAATAGCTTTTAGTGACTTTCCTGTATTGTCAAAATCCTAGTGCAGATACTATACTGGTTTAAAACATTTGTTGTCAGACTAATTTACTACCTTTATTGCATAGAATTCTAAAGCTATGAATTGGAAGTCATAAGAGGAACATTCTTTACTCTGTGCTTAAAAATGGACTGATGCTAACAACAGTGAGAATTCAGCCCCTAAGATTCATGAATCAGAACCAAGAATGGAGAAGACATCAGTATTTCAAATGAAACACACAAATAGAAAGGCTGTGACAGGCAAGGCAAATGTAATTAAGTCTGCGGTCACGCAATTGTCTTTTTACATTCATAGTGAATAACTTCAAGATCAGAAGTAATCTTAGCTTGCTGAATACACAATATTGTTTTGCGAGGCTCTTCGTTACTGGAACAGCATTAACCAGGGGCACGATGACAGCAAGCAAGAATTTTGTTAGTAAATAATACAAGACAGTTCATGTAGCACACGCTGCTTTTCAGGAGAGTAGGTGTTTTTGTTAAAACTCTGAAGGATGAAAGCTAAGAATTTATAAAACTGGTGCGTGGCACTGAAGTCTTTGTTGCAAAGACCTATGCTGGTTAGATGACAAAGACTCAAGACACATGACAATGCTAGGTATAGTTTAACAGTGAAGGTAGTTGGTCCTGGAGTTGTATTATGGTGGGTCTACATTAGTATTTTGGTTTAGATCAGGAGTGCAATTTTAAAGAGAATCAAAAAGTTATTCATCTTAATTGTGCTTTGGTTCGTAGCAGTCTTGGGCACACGAACTGGATTCTCTCAGATGAAACTAAACCAGCAGAAGTGCTCCAAACACTTACAGCTGTTCAGCCCACAGGACCAGGCTAGAGTTAGTCTGAAACAACCTCCTGACAGCCCTAAAATATGTGTAGGAAGGATGCTTTGTCTTCAGCACCGTATATTTCTTTCTATACGTTTATTCCTACTTGCAGTACTATGTCCTCATGTATACAAAGCTTTAGCCTATCTGTCCAGCAGAAAAACGTTGCTTTTCCGTCAGAATTCATCCAACACAGGAAGAAATAGTTCACCAGATTCAGTCCCCTCTTCATTCTATTTAATCTGTTCTTTATTAATCCTCTTCCTGCCCCAACATTTACAAAAGTTATTCCATCAACAGAACCATCTGTCTAGTAAGTGTGAGGACTACATTAGAGAAAAATTAGCATTAGTTCTTGCCTGCACATGAGTATGCCATATTTATTTATGCTTTTTAAAAAAAACCCAAATGGCTGCATTGGAAGAAATGTGTCTATATGATCAAGTTATTGTTTTGTCTCATTTCAAATTTTTCTCTCTTTTTCAGAATGTTTTTGTAGATAAACCAGCATTTCCAGAATACAAAGTTTCAGATGCAAAAAAATCCAAATTCATATTGTTGCATTTTAGCACTTTTAAAGCTGGCTGGGACTGGCTTATTTTACTGGCAACGTTTTATGTTGCTGTGACTGTACCTTACAATGTTTGCTTTATTGGCCATGATGAGCTGTCTACAACTCGAAGCACAACTGTCAGTGACATTGCAGTGGAAATTCTTTTTATCATCGGTAAGATATGTTTGGGATCTCTTTTTTGAGATTTAAGGTTTACACAGAATGTATAATGTAGAAGATAAAATAATAATTGCTTTCATGATTTTAAAAAAAATCAATTTTAGTTGTATAGTTTGAGATTTCATTTGAACTTTAGATCAACTTTTTTTCCTTTTTTTTTTTTTTACTTTAAGTTGATTCAGGTAGTCCTGCTTTTTACCTTAAGAGGCTGAAAAACATTGTTTTACCCTGTGGATATCTAAAACCTTCCCAATGTAGGGATGTGGCCTGGAATTACTAAAGTATTGTTCATAATGTACTTTTTTTTTTTTTTAATTACCTTTCACAGACACTTAGAAGACCCATGGACCACAAGTTGAAAATCACTAGATTTTAAAAACTAATGATTAAAGAAGATTAAAACTCATACTGCAATAATGAAAATGTACAATATCAATATGCTATGCTGACAACTGGGATAGAATTTAAGAGGTTGCAGTTTGTCATCTGGTCTGTTCTCTAAACTTTTTATTTCAATGATCCTTTCAAACTTACACCTTTAAATAATTAAAAAGAAGACTAATAGTGGCCTCGTAGTAAAGGAATTTCTTTTTTTTTTTGTATTATCTTATTCATTTCCTTGGAATATAGAAAAGAATCCCTGACTGGGGTCACACAGTTTTTTCCCCAAGTTTTTATTGTTATAACAGCACTCAATGCTGTCACACTGACAAACTATAGCTCAGATCTTTTGGTAATATGCAGATGGACACGCTATTATTTTAAAGAAATAAGCAAAGCTGAGTATGTCTTTCTTGAATATGAAAAGGCTTAGGATGGGTTCTAAGAGAGAAAGAAAATGAAAAAAAAAAACCACCAAATAAAATGATCCTCAGATTTGAAACTTCTTTTCCACTTTACTTTTCTCTATTTTTTTCCTGAAAAAATGTAGTTTAACCCATACCTTAAAAGCAATGTTATGATCTTCTCTAGGAGAAATAAAGACTGAAACTTCTTAAACACTAAGAAACAACTCAGAATGTCTTTAGTTTAACAGAAATTTTTCTTACAAACACTTTGAAAAGTTTACTCCATTTCTCTGACAGCTTTACTGTAGAGAGTAAGACTAGTAGGTGATGGAAGAATCAGATATCATGATGGATAAATATTTGTGTTTCCTCCTTTGGACATTGATTTGACATTAGATTTAAGGTCTAATTTTCCCCTTTTATGATCACTATTAGATCTTGGTGGACTCTTTCATGTTAATGGAAGCAATCCACATTGAATGATATTCCAGCACTGCAGTAAGAAACCTACATTCTGCAATGCAGATCACGGAGGATCATCTTTTGTCTTGTATAAAAAGAGCAAGGCTATGACTCTAGTCAGTTATAAATGACTACGCATTCCATTTTAAGGAATACAAAATGAAATCATTCCACTTGATCTACCTGGGCATCTTTATAAAAACAGTTGACTCAAGGTTAAGATATTTTGACTTCTTATATCAAAAGCAATGTTATCTTTATGATCAATAGAGTAGCTGGGTAAGAAAAAGAAAAGGAGGAAGATTTTCTGTAAATTTTAGTTCATATTTTCTGGTTAGACTCTTAGGTTTATCATCCAGGAAATCAAAATTTGGTTGTAACTAAATATATTCAAAGAAAAGTATATAAAGTACTAGAAAAGACTTCTTTACATAGTTATGTTACTGGTAAGCACATACACTGTACTGTAGCATATGAATATTCCTCCTTCACAGTTTCAATAATGGATCCATTTTCCCCAAAATAATTATTTCTAAAGTTATTATCTGTTTTTAAATTTGTAGCTCTGGGGAAAAGTTAATAGAGTATTTTCAGGACATTCTTATACTGCATTTAAATCTCTGCAGTGAATTTAAAGAAAATAGTGTGTTTATAGTCACCTCTCAATGGTCCCTTGTCTGTTAAAATATTGAATGAATATGTCTCCTAACACGTGTAAGGTTGACAGCATACATAAATTTAAGCATAAGGTTCAGGGTATTGTTGCACTGTGGGTCTGAAAAGCACGTCTTTGATGGATGATCTATGTGCTTTGAGAAAAGTCAATGAGAAGCGTTGAATAAAATTCTTTTTATGATGCTGCTGCCTCAGAAAGTCAGTGGGGAGACCTGTCTGAGATGGGCCCTCCAGCCGTATTACAGCTCTGTAATCACGGAATGAGGTATTACAACACTGTAATCATGGATTGGAGAAAAGAGTCTATCATACGCTTTGATTTTATTTGGATTTCTGAGAATAAAATATATTTTACGCACACAACTTGCATAAACTCTTATTTAGACTTAACAAGGTATTCCTTTTTAGCTGTGTTATCAAAGGGAGCAGAGACATGACAATAAAAGGGAGAGATGTCTGCTCCTCAGTTCAAGGGAAATTATAGGGTAGAGGCTAAGGGTTTCCTTTAAGCAGAAGAGTTTGAATAAATCTAGGGGCTAAAAAAATTATTTTATGCTTATCCAATTTGTGATTCAGCATATGCTTAAGCATGATAAAAATACATATGGAAGCGTTCCTCTGACTTGGGGTGCTTATAAGTAGGAGTGTTGATCTGAATTAAATTAATTATGAGAAAAAAGCACATCTAGCTAGACGTTTAACTGCTTTAGCCTTTAAAGGTCTCTAAAATATAAATAGAAGATAAACAATAATAATAACCTATTTTGGATATCTTTGGGGAAGACGGAGAGGGAATATCATTAAGGCTTCTCAAATTAAGTTAAAATTATTTTTCTCTTGATGTTTCCTGTATATGCTAGTGCTTTGATAACTTGTGTGATGTTAGAGTGCACTTTCACATCTCTTTTCCTCTGTAATATGTGCAAACTTTCTCTAGCATTCTCCTGCAAATAAGTTTGCTTCCTCTATCCAATGATAGTTTAAAACTAGTTTAGTTTTAGATTTTTTGACTGTTGTATGTATCTTAAAATCATAAAGAGGTGGAGTGAAAAACTTTTAAACATAGTGTATTTAAACAAACACATAAATATATCTTAGAATTTCATCTGGTGAGTGAGATTACCTGCTTTATTGCACTATTTGCTTCAACGTTTATGCCCCTTAATTAGCATAGGCAGTAACTGGGTTCGTCATTTGTAACTAGGTATGTCTGGGCAGCTAAAGTTTTAATATTTCTAAGAAGCATAATGAATCTTGGTTACTTTTCAATAATATTTGTAAAGTTTTCTCTCTTTTGGAGAGAAAACCTGGGAGCCCAGTTCATTCCATTTTATTAGTAATAAAATCCTGCTTGCATAACTTTTACTCTTCTATAACTGTCCACTGTAGTGCTTTTCTTTCTGTAACTGTTTCATTCTAGCTTTTAGATATTGTATTTTCATTATTATTATTATTTTTAAAACATTATTGAATGCTTTCATTGAAGAAAGTAATGTTACTCAAAAAATTATCAATACTTTATGGCTAAATGTTCAGACTTACTCACAGGACTATTTGAATAATATGTCTTCAGCAGTTGAGATCAATATGATGATTCAGAGAAAATATGTATAGGCTTTCAAGATAATGGCAGTACATTATTTGCTGGACAAAATCAAAGGTGTCAACGTGTATTTTGTCTCTGAAAGTGGCCAGGAACAACTATAGAGAGAAGAGGTATAAAAAGAAGTGACCTTTAACTTTTAATTTTAGTTTTATATTTGTGGATCATCCAGTTTCTAGTGGAAAACAGAGAACCCTGGATACGAATTATAGGTATAAAATTATACCATTTATAAATGTACTGGCAATGGCAATTTTAAGTGATTTTCCACAACATACTCCTATGCCTACCTGTGGAAAAAAAATGACAACATACCCATCCCTTCCCCCCGCTCTCCCCACACACATGCTCATCTGAAGACTTTATCTATGGCTTGCACTTTCAAGAGAGAAAATTTATCATGGTTACTAAGATTGCTTCTCTTTGTATGTGTATCTCTTTCTCTTGTTAAATATTATTTAACAACGTGTTTTATTAGCAATTTCAGTTTTTAAAA
Source organism: Grus americana (assembly GCF_028858705.1). Lineage (NCBI taxonomy): Eukaryota > Metazoa > Chordata > Aves > Gruiformes > Gruidae > Grus > Grus americana. The sequence continues at coordinate 129,013,110 of NC_072853.1, read as the reverse complement.
GCAGCATCTTTAGAAGCCCTAAAGCTGTGATTTGTGTTGCATTTGCACTGTAAAGAGACTTTTTGACCCATTAGTGTCTATCACAAATGTAAATGACTCAAAATCTTTCCAAAACTGTCTGAAATCCTATGAAGTCCTTGAGTCTTAGTCTCTTAATATGTAGAGATTTAAAAATATGGTACAAACCCATTCATGACTTACACAATCATTCAACTGTGTGTATTATTGTATTGAAAATAATATATCATAGAATCATAGAATACCAGGTTGGAAGGGACCTCAAGGATCATCTGGTTCAACTTTTCTTGACAAAAGCTCCATCTAGACAAAAGCACCATCTGGACAAGATGGCCCAGCACCCTGTCCAGCTGAATCTTAAAAGTGTCCAATGTTCACTTCCCTGGGGAGATTATTCCAATGCTGATTGTTCTCATTGTGAAAAATTTTCCTCTTGTGTCCAACTGGAATCTCCCCAGGAGTAACTTGCACCCATTATCCCTCGTCTTTTCCATGTGACTTCTTGTAAAAAGGGAGTCTCCATCTTCTCTGTAGCCACCCTTTAAGTACTGGAACATGGTGATGAGGTCTCCCCTAAGCCTTCTTTCTCAAGGCTGAACAAACCCAGTTCTCTCAGGCCTTCCTCATATGGCAGGCTTCCCAGTCCTTTGATCATCCTGATGGTGCTCCTCTGGACCCTCTCCAGCCTCTCCACATCTTTTTTTTGTATAGTAGGGATCGCAACTGAACACAGTATTCCAGGTGTGGCCTGATAACTGCTGAGTAGAATGGGATAATGACTTCTTTGTCACTGCTGGTGATGCCGTTGTTGATGTAACCCAGCATCCTGTTGTCTTTCTTTGCCACTGCAGCACACTGTTCACTCATACTGAGCTTACTGTCCACCAGGATTCCCAGATCCCTCTCCACAGAGCTGCTCTCCAGCCAGGTGGATCCCAGTCTGTGCTGCACTCCTGGATTGTTTTTGCAGGTGCAAGACCTTACATTTATCCTTATGAAACTTCATAAGGTTCTTGTTAGACCACTCTTCTAGCTTATCTAGGTCTTCCTGCAGGGTGGCTCTCCCTTCTGAAGTGTCTACTTCGCCACTCAGTTTGGTATCATCCACAAAATTCATCAGAGTGCACTTGATCCCATCATCCAGATCACTTATGAAAATATTAAACAACATTGGGCCCAGTACCGATCCCCGGAGGACCCCACTTGTGACAGGTTGCCAGTTTGAAAAAGAGCTATTTACCACCACTCTCTGGGTGTGTCCTGTCAGCCAGTTCCCCACCCACCGCACAGACCACTTGTCTAGACCATAACACATCAGTTTCTCTAGGAGGAGGCTGTGGAGAACTGTATCAAAAACCTTGGAGAAAACCAGGTAGACAATGTCCACTGCTTGCCCCACATCAACTGAACAGGTTACTTTGTCATAGAAGCTGATCAAGTTTGTCAAGCATGATTTGCCCTTGGTGAATCTGTGCTGGCTTTTCCCAGTCACATGCTTCATTTGACAATACTGTGATCACTGTAGCCAAGCCTATCACTGAAATATTGCAAAAATAAAATAAAAAAAACCCTGATATATTGTAAAGATTAAACAACTTTTGTTGGAATTAGATGAGATAGTATTAAATGTTATAGATTTTATTAAGTTGCTTTAAATTAGAAGGTTCAATTTCTTTTTTCACTCATGTTCTTTTTCATTATTGTAATGATTATAATTTCATATCTTTTCAAGTGCACAGAATGTAATGTAAAACAATATCTGTGTCTAGAGAACCTCACATCTAAGAGGACAATGAAAAAAATGTGTGCTTGTAGATCTAACCAAAGTTTTAAGAAATCACTGCCCAAAAATGTGGCTTACTACTCCTGAAGTTGGCAGATACCTTGCAGTTAAGACAAGGAAACTGCTCGTCTGAGCATTCCTGCTTTTCCTGAGGCCAAAAATGAATGACATCATTGACTTAAACTACTGGTGGACTGGTTACAAGAATGGATCCTTATGTGTTGTTGCCATGTATCATCAAAGTTAAAGGTAAAATCCAAGAAAGAAGTACTTAAAGAAGTACTGAACAGGCTCCATTCTGAAATCCAGGTTTGTGAAGAAATACCTAAAACAAAGCCAGTGGATTATGCAGAATAAAGGCCTTTCAAAGAACTCATGTAAGATGATGGGAACCTCATAAGCACAGGCTGAAATACGCAGCATTTACCATATGTAATTCCTTGCTATTCTGGGGAGAGCTCTGTAGGCAGCTTATAGCTGGGTCAAGATATTCTGCATCTGTGCTTCTGGCAAATATAGTCACTGTTCCACTTCTCAGCTGTCCTAAACGAAACTCTTCAGACAGATTATTTTTCTTTCCTACTCCTTATTTCACGATGAGACTTATAACGTCAGAGTGAAAGGCTTCTGAGCGCTTAAGAGTACTAAAAGCACTTAAGAACTGACTCTTCATCGGTTTTTATCTAAGCTGTGATGCTACTGTAAAAAAAAAAAAAAAAAGCAGTGTGACAAATCATTTGTTTCACCTATAGTCAATCCACACATTGGGAAATGCTGTAGTAATAGTTTTGTAAGTAATTTTCACTCTGTTAAGTTTCCTTTCAAAAGGTACACAAAGTTAAAACTACCCTGTTATACAGAGTATGACTGACATGCATTATAGCTACAATCAGACGATGCTTGTATTTAGGCTTACTATCCTATAACACAATGGCAAAACAACACAATACTTTTCAATAAGATTGAAGGCTTTTAATTAAACATCTAGGTAATTTCCAAGGATATGCTTAGATGCTTAGTAGTTTACTTTTTTTTCTTTTGTCAGTTTGTATGTGGTCTTTTTCATATTTTTTTATCTATGTGAATTGTTGTTGAGCTGCATGAGGTAATTTCCAAGAAAAATATTTTAGGTTTCCCCCTTGGAATTGGTCAAAAAATTTTTAAGTGCACAAAGAAGTTGCCTCATTTCTTGCTGAATGTTTTACTCGTTTGACCTTTTCATTGTTCTCTCCGGCATTTGTGTAAAGTGAATTGTGTTCATGAAATACCTAACAACTACATTTGCTTCACATGCATTGAATTTAGTGAAAAGTTAAGTCATATAATTGATGTTTCTTCACTCTTTGGAATTGTTTCTTTCTGTCATGTTTCTGCAGGTTCTATAAAGAAAATAACCATGTAGAAGCTTTCACACTTACGCGGTCACAAATACTAGCTTCTTTTAAAAGCAGATCTAGCAGTTCATTTTTCAGACATATTTTTAGTTCTTTGCTTTTCTTTCAAGACTCCAAAGTCTGTATCTTCCTTTGTAGAAAACTCAATATAATGTATTTTAGCTACTCAATATGTTCATAGATTGAGTCTGATTTTAAAAGTCAGACCATAGTTTATAAAAAAGAAAATCTTTCCAGTGTTTAGTATGTTATTGTAAAGGTCACGATATGTGATGCTTTTCTGGAGTATCAGAACTGAGACTAGCTAATCCCTGTTTAACACCCTCATAGTTAAGGAGAGCAATTTTAAAAGATGAACCCAAAAGGCTGAAAATCAAGGAAGCAGTTAAAAGAATGTGACCTTTTATTTTTTACATTTGTGGTCTTTTGTTCAGTTTCATGATATTGGGATTTTTCTGCACAGGCTCTCAGCCCAGTGAAGAGTTGCAGTTAAACCCTCTGTTTTAACGTTGGTGTGCTGGTCATTCTGGGTGTCCCAGCACGCCCACAGTGATGGGTACAGCAGCCTAAGTATGGTGTTTGGTAGAGCACGCCGTGCTAGCGCATTAACACTGACCATACTATACTCCTAGAGGGAGTGACTTTTGTTACCACAATAACCATTCAAACCACTAATGCCTTCAGATTTCAGGGTTTTTATATTAATGGATAATTTACCCAAGTAAACCAGTATTTCCACTCGGATATGACTTCAATATCCCATTAACTTCCACTGTAAGAACAAATAGTAAGGAAGAGCAAATCAGTCTGTCAGTTACAGATGGACTTTGGGAATCAGTTCTGCTATGTTCCACCATACCTGTGAATGGATCTTGCTCCATTAAAATCACTGAAAATGATGTCGATTTGTCAAACTGTAATGGAGCAAGGCTGAGAATGTACGTCACAGCGCTGCCTTAGAAGAGGGACCATGCCGCTCCTCACACGCTGTACGGTGGCAAGCATCGTGGTGTCTAACCATAAATAAATTCTTTTCATTGGAGAAATTTGATTGTTAAAACACCTTAGTGTATGCAGTGCTGACTTTAACAGAACAAAGCCTATGAATTATATTCATTCCACATTAGCAGAAACTTTTTTCCAGAGGTCCATTATATGAATGCAATATCCTTGTGCTGAGGATTTTGAGTTTATAGCTTTCAGCTATGTTTCCATTATTCATCTGAATGCCAGTTATCCAGCTAAAGCCACAAGACCTCTAAAAAAATGCTTCTTTGAACGCAAGTGCAATGTGTCTCTGAATGAGGTTCCCAACCTCTGTGACTGCCCGCACAAACCAAACGGGGTTGTTTCTACTATATTCTGGAGTGTTAATGGCCAGGAGAAAATATTACTGGGGGTTGCACCCAAGGAAAAATAGGAGGTAGAGGAATATTTTATAGCCATGTATATTTAATCCAGGTATTAATATTAATTCCAATAAACTGTGTTTGGCTAAAGCATGTTTTCCTGAAGGGCATCAGCTCTTGTTCAAAGACCTCAGAGAAAGGAAAGTCCACATCTCCCCTCATCTATGGCTTACGAATGGCAGATTTCTTTTTTGCATTCTTTTCACTCACCTGCAGAAGTGACGTCTCGTTAATCCTTTAGTACCACTAGTTTAAAACATCACTACCCACTGAATCTTAGGATACACTGGATTGTAATTTGTCATCTGACACGGTACAACCATACTTTGCTGCGCTCCACTTCAAAGCTAGATAAGAAGTATTTATTGAAAACATCTGTTTTTTCTACAAGATTATTGTAGAAAGATTATTATCTACCAGCACAAAGGAACTGAAGTTGCAGATTAGCGTTTCTTTTCTAATACATCTAAAACTGTAATTTTCCTTAATCCTGCCTACCAGTGATTTCTTTCTCTTTCCTGAACAGGTCTAGAATTTCATGTCATATTTTCTGTAGTTTATATTGATTGTTACTTAATATCTGTTTAGCATTTGTTATATCTTTCTTAAAAAAAAAATAATTCTTTTCCTTCAGCAGCTGCAACAGGCTGTTATAAAGACTTATTATTTTGTTATATATTATTATTTCTATATTATGTATTTTACTATATATATAATACCTATTTATAACATAACCCCCCTACTTTTAAGGGCTTTAGTAATTAATACTTGGGGTTTTTTCCTTGTAAACTTTATTTGACTTCATAGTAGCCCAGATTCCTAAGCAACAGGTGTAAATAAGCATTATTTACCTTTCTTATTTAAAACCAGTATCATCTCCCTCACCTTATCATGTCAGCATCTAAAAGAAAATCATCAAACTAATTGTGGTAAGAGACATATTGAGGGGACATGCCGAGTTGAAAAAAATCACACTTCCATTGGAATAAATTGTGCCTGGGAGATTTACTAGGAACAAATATGTTTACAGCAGCAGTAGAATAGAAAAAAAAAAAAAGAGTTTATATAGGGACAGATAATTTTTTCTTCAAGCAATATAGCACTAATATTTCCTGGAATTTTTCCTAAAAGGTCTTTGGCCAGATTCTAATGCCATTATACATATATAATTAAATAACATTGGCTCAAATAATCAGAGAGATCAAAGAGCTTGGACTTTGGGGAAAGTATTGCTACCTAAAGAGAATCGATGTAAAATCACATAAAATAAGATGAATTTTAAAAAAAAAAAAAAAAAAAAAAAAAAGGAAGAGCCAGTTGTAACATCTAGGAGAGGGAGATGGTGTAGGAAACTGTCTGCTCTGCAAGTCAGTGGGGTTAATATACCTAAATCATCTAGGTCTGAAGCACAGGACTGAATTACTGCAGTCTAATAAGAAGTCATACATCAACCAGTCCCCAGGTTACTGCTTATATGTATACTACTTGCTCTAAAGGTGCAGGATTTTTCAACTTCATTTAGTTCACAGTAAAAAGAGAGATAAAGTGAGTTGTATTACCTAGCATTTGCTGCAATCTAAATGTGTACCATGGGCAGTTACTGAATCATCTGACTAATCCTAAATTGGGATTCTGCTGTAATTTGATCATATATCTAATCCCAGCAGCATTTATTTTTTAAAAAAAAAAATCAAGCCTAAAGAGAAAAAAAAATATATTGGCACAGGAAAATCAACTGCTTCAGGTAAGATAATCCCGTCTATGGGTAAAGAGGTTCAGCTGGCTACCAGATAATTTTTTACCTCTGGATTATCTCTCTTTTTTTTTCTTTTTCCTTTTTTGTTTCAGGGATTAGAAATTGAGATTGCACAAAACGCATATTGTTCTCTCAAAATTGGAAAAGGTGTATTATTCTGGAAAACATCTTAAGGATTAATAGGATAGTTTGATGAATATCAGTTTATGGTTTTCACTCTTTTTATATCATTTAGGATTGCAACCTGCATTATGCACTAAGTAGAACCTCAATTTTTTTAATGTAATCTTCTTTTCCCTTTGTTGAGCACCAGTTTAAATTGGTATTTTCATACCATTCACTGAGCGGATGTGTCTGTGTGTGAACGTGAGCATGCCATAAGTCTAGAAAGGGATGGCCTGGTAAAGGATGTGACATATCCTACAGAGCTTTAATTCAAGAGAGGTCACCAAACAGTTCCAAACCCCTACAAGCTTGCTCAGAGTTCCCAGCTCATTTACGCCCAACTATGAATAAGTTGTCTTTTCATAGGAACATAGCTAGGGCATGGATTTTCACACTGAAAGCTTGTGAAAAGGAACAGGGTCGCCAATGGGTGAGTAAAAGCCATTGGATCACTCAAATAAGGAAAGGAATAAGTTAGAGCTTTTCAGTTAGATCACAGTATTGGCTTTAGAAATTTTGAATGAAAATAGCACAAAAGCATGTAACCATGGTAATTGTGAACTTGGAAGACATCAGGGTAATGTTGGTCCCAGCCTTCTGATGTTTACTGCTGTGGATACTGTGTAAGAGCTTAATTAGAACAAAATATATAAATAAATTAGGAACTGCAACTGCATGTAGATTAATATTTTTTAATGTAGACACTTTCATAGCTGAAACAACTGGGTTTTGGTTTTGTACAAATGCATTTTCTTTAATCTTTCAGTGTAACTTCGTAGAGTTTTAAACATATCCCATTTCTTACAATAATTTTTTTTTTAAAAAAGGAATGTGTGCCCATATCTTATCACTAGTAGAAATAATAGGCTGAGAGAAGCCATGCAGATCAAACTAGTCAGCCATGAGATCCAACCAGAAGATAAATCAGAGTCAAGTTTGAGTCTGATATTGTACCAAGTGGTTTTATGAGATTTGTCAATCACTGTTTATTTTCTCCGCATGCACCTTAGGGACGTAGTGCCTAACAGGGCTTCTGGTTTACCTCGTGTGGGGTCGGTAGGGAAAGGTGATCAGTCTGCAGGGTAGAGAGAAGGAGGAGCAGCGCTGGAAAAGCAGAAAGGAATGGCATCAACTGGTGCACGCGGTCAGAGGGTGTGAGGAGCAGAAGCCCGTGTTGAGACGCAGCAGCGCAGCCGTGCTGGAGGATGTGGGCTGAAAGCAGCAGGAGCGTGAAAGAGAAGGAGAGGGGATTTGTCTAGGGGGGACCAAGCAGAGCAGTCTTTCTGAGGGCAAATGACCATTGATTTGCTGTTGACTTTTTCTTAATATGATGTGATTCCTCATGACCTGGGGGTGGAAATTAGACCTGAAATAACTGAAAGAAAAACTCCATTTAAATCTTTGGATGTGGCGGGGGAGATGCATAGGTCGTATGATTGCTTGTTCCAAACCCATTGAAATTGGAGATCTTGGATTCTCCCTATTGGGTGCTGCCGGGTCAAGGTCACTTTTGGTTTTGACAGCAGCAAAATTACGTGCTGCTTTGTGGACTGATGCACTTTGCTTCTGTTCAGCTCACAGGCTTACCTGCACAGCAGTAACTGGGGAAGGAGCAAAAGTCTACATCACCAGTCAGGGCAGGCTTCAAATGCAAGGGTGTTTGTTAACAAAACAGGTATATCTATGTTAAAACATGGTACAAATCTGTGGAAAAAAGGCACCTTGTATTTCATACATAACTTAAAGGCTTTTTTTGAAGTCAGTTGGATAGCCTAGGCTTTATTTTGAGCTTTAATTCACATGAGCTCTGACTTTTTGATTTTAACTGAAATTATCTAACTTGAAATAAGAACCCAGCTTTTTTCCTAATGAAGACAAGAATAGAGAAGCTTCACCCTTTCTTTCCTCCCTACATCAAGTATTTGTAAATGAAAATATAAATAATAATAGTGTAAAGATAATATATTAGATGTTCCAGCACAGAATGTAGTGAGTCAGTCAATTAGATATTATCTGCTGTTACTCCTGTTTTATTTTTAAGTAATTTTTTAATGACATTCCTCATGTCAGAGACAACATTTACATCCCCTATTCTGCTTTCCTGAGCACGTAGCATGATCTATGTAGCTTGCAAGATCATTTAAAATTATGTTTTTCAGCTTACATAGGAAAACTTTGCAGTGAGTTAACTTGAGAAATTTTTTTCTGTAGTAATAATACTTATTATTAATGATTACTCCATTGCTGTTTGTCTTATGAGAACTGCTGAAACAGAAAAGAGATTGTAGTTCTTGTCCCAGTCTGAAAAAAACATATCAAATACAGCTTTAAGTATGAAGCTTGCACAGGCTGAAGGTTGTTGTTAGAGCATACTTAAAGATAATATATTCAAACATACCTCCTGAGGAAACTTTTGACCCACTAATTGTCCAAAGATATCAAAGTCATTTCATGTATGCTTTAACAATCAGCTCAGAGATTAAATGTCCCTCTTGTCTGGTTTACAGCTGTAATTTGTAAAATTGTTGTCCTTCGTGCTGTAGAAAATGCTTAAAGCTCACCTCATCTCAGGGCATTTGGAACACAAATTCAGCACTAAAGAAAACCACTAGCGTTAATGCTGTGGAATTGTCTGGAATCTCCAAAGCTTTACAATATTGATGATTGTGTTGAATTTCAAATTGTTCTTTGATGTCAGTGTCATTGGTAGGTAGAAGCTCATGCATGGTAAGATTCACAAACAATTTCTGAAATATTAAATAGTTCATGGGTACTTTCAGAATAGATTATTGTAGGGTTTTTATGTTTAACTACTCTTTCTTGCCTCAATTTGCAATTCTAGTTGCTCTAAGTCTTAATGATAAGAAAAATTTATTCTAAAAAGGAAAAAAAAAAAGATTAATCTTCCACTTTTTAAACAGCAATCCCCAAAAGACTGTGGAACATGTAATTCCTAAAAATAATAAAATCTCTCAGGACAAATGGTTGTTCCTAAATTTGCATAAAGATTTTGTTATGCTTTTAGAAGCTTCTTGCCTCAGGAGTTCTGTTTCATTTTGGATTTTTGATTGTTTGTTTGTTTGTTTGTTTGTTCAGTCCTTCACAACAGCTTTCTCAGTAAGTACTTTAGCACAGCAGTTAAGCTGTAAATAAGGTTGCCCAGATGAAGAAACTGTTTACACCCAAGTATAACTCAGAAAGCTGTCAAGAAATAAAAGATGGATCACACTCACCTACCTCCCTTTGGATTTTTATCTAATGAGTTGGATGCAGAAGGAAGCACTTACATTTCCTATTCATTTTTTTATATATAAATGTTATCTAGGGCTGTTGTCCTAAGTTGCTTTGATAAGAAGGCGGAAAGGGGTGCTGTGCAGAAAAACCTCTAATCTCTTCAATCTTGAACAGTGAATTCCATACGCACATTGATAAGCCTTTGGTGTACTGGACGGCTTAGGGGAATTTAAAGCAAGCATTTATCTCCTTTGCTGATAAAGCTTTAGTTGTTTCACAAATGCTAATGTGCAATGAATAAGCAAATCTTTTTTCTAACTTTGATAACTACACACTGGAGGTTTCTGAGACAAATGAGAATGAGAAGTTTCAAAATACTAGTGGTGTAAATATCCTTATCTTTCTTGCCTTTATCAAGCAAATCTACGTGAAGTAGTTATGTATGTGGCTGGTGCTACCACAATGATCTGTAAATGTGAATAGCAACCAACTGACTCTACTAAGCACCTGTGGAGCTGAACTGACCCCCTTGCTCATTATGAACCATATGAAATCATGCAAATTTCACATCTTAATTGTATTATTGAAAATTTCAGAAAATTTTTGTAGTTTTAAGAACTCTCACCAGCTGAGACTACTTGGTGATCTAATCTAAAATTTGTATATCTCTGATTTTACTTATACATTCTGTTCAGCCTGAGGATTTTGTTGAATGAAAACAGTAATTCTAAAAAGCATGAACCAATTATAACCTGCCAGACCTCAGTCCATGAAACCACATAGCGTCAGATATGTGTCTATGTCACTTTGTGTTAAGGGTTTGCACTAAATCTTGGAAATTAGGATCAACACTGTGCCAAAATGAGAACTCCCCCAAAGATTTCATTCATTTAGGAGACTCAACACTAATGGGTAAAAGGGAGGGAACAGCAGAGATAAAACTGTCAGAGATACCATAGACCCACTACTAGCAGTGTACGGGTTAACTAGTATATGTCAAATTATCTTAGCAGACTGTGTAGCTTCAGATCGCAGAAGACAGCATAAAACATTTCTGTCAGTGAAACCTGGAAAGTAATTCTTTTCCAGACCCAGAGCTGGCATTAGAACTGGGCATTTGATCAAAATGCATCCTAAAGAAATCTTGTCTAATACCTCAAAGGAATGGTCCAACACGATCCCCTCTCTGTGCTGAGTCTCTGTCTGCCTCTTCTCTTTGCTCTCAGTAGTGTATCAGTGGGGGAAAAAAATTGCTTCCTGGCTTCTTGAGTATAATGACTAACAGGCTTGAAGACGAGTTCTTACTTTACCCAGTCTTGGTGTAGCCTACCTAAAGAACTTGTAGGGAGAAATGCAAATCAACCTTTTTTCCCTCAAAAGCTATGAAATTAAGGGAAAACCAGAGTGACTCAATATTGCAAAGGATGATCATGACAGTCACACCTGCCTTTCTTCTCCCTAGCAGATCTATATACATACATTCACCTCTTGTACATTACATGAGTCTGTGCACGTGTTGCGTGCTTGAACGTAACTTGGATATCTTTAGTATGACAGTGTGTTATACAGTATAAAAGTGTTTAACATGAATCCAAATTCAGCAAGTTCATCACATTTGCTATGCCATATTTGATTTCCAAAATGTATTTTCTTAATGTCTGCCCAGTGTATCCTGTTTTGCCTAATTAGCCGATCAGTGGATGAAAACAAGTAAAATTCTGGAGCTGAGTAAACCAACAAAGTTGAATTTATAGCATCATGTAAAGTGAAGTCCACATTTTTTTTTTTTAATTCTTCTCTTTTTTCATTCGTCTTGAGGTGTGGGTGGTAGAGTTGTATGGCTGTAGTTGTTTCACCAAAGGCATGAACTGTTTTCTATTCACAGGTGATATTTTCTGTTTGGCCACAGCTTTGTCCTAAGCCCAAACTGACACTCTTAAATATTAGAAATCTCATTTGATGTCATTGTATTCCAAGCCAGAATCTCCCCTTCTACAGATATCTTTTTCCTTCTTGGGTCTTAGATGTGTTTTGCCTATTATATGGAGATATATCACTCATTTTATGTTTGGATTTGGACCGGCCACCATTATCCATCATCTTTGTTCAGACCTACCGTATCACTGTGAACTTAACCAGCCAAGATGAATCCTCCAGAAACAGTTTTGTTTATAAACAAACCCATAGCAACAACATTTTGAAACTGAGCAGAAAGCCAGCTTTGGCTTTTGTTTTATGTGTCTCATATTCTGGTTAATGCAGACCTTCAAATGATGATGATACAGGATGAAATAACTTGAGCACATCTAAGTATTCTGCAGCAATCAACAAGTTTGATAGCTGTATCAGACATAATTTTCTTAGCAAAAGACAGTGTGTGGATTTCACACCCTCCATGAACTTATGGCATTAGCTATACTTTAACGTGTATTGTTATTACTACACATTTAACATATTGTGGTGGGTTGACCCTGGCTGGGGGCCAGGTGCCCACCAGAGCCGCTCTCTCACTCCCCTCGTTCACTGGACAGGGGAGAAAACGTACAATGGAAAGCTTATGGGTTGAGATAAGGACAGGGAGAGATCAATCACTAATTATCGTCACGAGCAAAACAGACTGATATGCCGGACTGATCTGCTTTTCTTGTCATAAGCAAATCTATTTTTTTCTCAATCATCACTTCTAGTGTGGGGTTTTTTTCCTCTGAATTATGAAAATGATCATGGTAAATTCCATTTCCTTGGCATTTTTTCAATTTTCTGAGATTTTATTAGAAGTTAATACCGGTGATTCAGAAAGTGGCTCTCAGCAAGTTCCACTTAGAATATTAGGTGGAACTTTGTCTTCAAAAGTCTCCTTGAAATGTCTAATGCTTCTTTTACTATATGATAAGCTTCTGTACCATCTGCAGCATCACTTAGAGTGATAAATCTTCCTATTTGATTCCAAAACTAGAGTTTTCATTTTCTTTTTTTTTAGAAAATAAGAGGCAAGTGGACTGAAATATTCTATACATGTGTTCAGTTTTGTTAGTCATTTAAACTTTATGCTTTGTTCTCATTTTCAAATTTGTAATTTTTATAGTCACTGATCTTGTCTGCATTTCATTTATATTCTCTGGGTTATTTTGTATCTTACAATTTTTTAACTTTTTTTGTTTGGTTGGTTTGGTTTTGGTTTTCGTTTTGACTAGGAAGGCTTATTGTTTTTCCTTAATGTCCTGAATGTTAATTCATGCTTAAAATTTGTTCCAAACATACATGTTGCTAAAGCACTTGGGGTCTTCAGAAAAGTTTCTTTTACACTTCCAAGTGCACATCTTAGATTATGTCATATTTTCACTGTGTCAATATATGTATCGTAAGATCATGTTTTCCAGAGCTAAACATTAACTGATTTTTAGTCAAAAATAACTTTCCCTTCCCCCTCTCCCCTCCCCCCCTCCTTAAAATAGATCGCAACACTAATTCATCCCAAATTACCACAGAACATCTAATCCCATGTAAGATAGTTATTATTTTTTAGAAGCTGTTAGGAATTTTTATTACTAAGCATATAGAACAACAAGTATATATCTGAAACTAAGGCACCTATGATGCTGTGTTTATCATCCTACATAATATGAATAGATGATATTTTTCAGTATCTGCCTCTCTTTCTGTGGGCGTAAGTTGTCCTTGCAAAAAGGTATGCATTTGTTGTTTGTGCCTGTGTTTCACTGCCAAAGTATAACAGCCATAAAAGTGAAAGACAAGATTAAATATAGCTGAAAAATCATTTCTACTATCCACATTGAAGAACTTGAAAATAATACACAAAATACCAAAATGTTTTAGAACTGGAGCTATTAACATTTATTTGTTATAAAATTGTAAAACTATGCAACAGAATTATCCTTTCTTTAAGGGATACGCATATGAAAAATATGCATATGACAATGAAATTGATTAAATGTGCACTGTCTTACTACATGTTAAATGAAATTCTAATTAATATTTTATAGAAGCTGATCTATCATAGAAGTGCTTCTCTGATGATGTTTTAAAAACTTTAAGACAAACTCTAGGGAGATGAAACTTTGAAACCTGGTTGGGGTTTTTTCGGTTAAGAGGGAAAAAAAAAATCAAACATATATAATGAAACATGACTGTTTTATAGCAGCTATGAATTTCATCTGATCCTTTTGTGTTTCAGAGCAACATCTAACGTAATATGAATTCACAAAATGAGTATCTCAATGCAAATCTGATTAGAATTAAACGAGATGGAAATTGACACTTTTGTAACACGTTATACCAATGTTTGGCAGTGCTTTAGGCAATCATTCTCGCATCTTGTGCCCCAGAAACCTAGAGGTCTTCAGCTCCAATTCTTCATAGCTTACATCATGACAATGTCCAAGCAGCACATCACAGCAAGCATCTCTACAAATATACTAAAGGAAAGTTTGATATTGCTGTTTTTAAGATGGAAATGCTGTCATAGATACTACATGATCGCAACAGATCTCCTGCTCAAACCTGGATAAGAGTTAGTAATTCATTTGACTGTCAGCTACTCCATTATATTTAAAATGAAATGTAAGCAACTGGGTAAAGTTAGTAGATGGATGGATTTAATTTTCAAACTCCTTTGCCAGAACAATAGTGTAAACTCTGTTATAGGACTTCAACAGTAATTTCTGCGTGGATTGTGTGGCTGCTCTCTTTCAGCATCTGTGTTCATAAGGCATGAAAATGAAGTTCTTAAAAATACTGAATCTGCCTGATCCAAACGTAGACAATGCTAGCCCTAAGCATTTGAGTCCTGTAGATACCACTATGCAATGCTGTCCTGCTATAGTGAGAGTCAAACAATTTCCATTTTTAATGTTCTTTTAATACCAAAAGATTCTAAAATAAAGTTCTGGAAATGATAGATTGCTTTAATATGGACTAGTGGCAATCTATGCCCTCTCAATGAGGCAGAATTTTCCACTGAGCTTTTATTAACATGTCAGATTATTTTATATCAAGTTGATTTACTCATTTAACATGAACCTGCTCAGATACTTTTTCTCTTGCTCTGCTTTACAGTGCTCTCCTTTACTGTAAGTCTACATATTGGCTGTCCTCATTATACTAACAACGTTGTTGAAAAGTGTCGTTCCAAAGCCTTCTTAATTCAGAAGTAATGGCACAGAAAACAAAAACTACAATAAAAAGAAAGAAAATATGGGGAAAAGTGAAAAGCGATGTCCTTGATAAATGGGAAAAATCAGAAAAGGGGAAAAATACCTGACAACTAGAACCTAATAAAATCTGTCTCATTTGAAGACACCTGCATAAATGTTTACATATTCCATTTTTAGTGTACATGTTCTATATAAGTCTAAGGTTTTGATTTTAAATTTTTTTATTTTCATACAAATCATGGGGGAAAAAAAATCTTTTATTGCTCTGTTTTGCATTTTGCTGTGTAGGTTGTGCAAAAGCTTGCAAATGGGACAAAGCTCACCCATTAGTCTTTTTATGGCTCTAGTGGTAGCAATGCTTTGTGTGTCGTATTCTGAAAAAATCTATCCTTCGATTTTGCTGTCTGAGGGGAGTCTGTTTGTTCATACATGCTGGTCTTTGCAGACGTTTCTCATACACTTAATGTAAAATGCAGGATAAAAGGTATATCAGAAATTAAGCATTCATTCTCATGTGCGTATAGCAGGAAGAAAAGTTCTCAGGCCCAGAAAACCTGCCTAGAAAACCAAGAGCAGATGAGTCTACTACTCCTACTAGTAATCCTACTACTACCCATGTTTTAGTTCTACCTTGATTTGCATTAAAGCCAAGTTATGATACAATACAATGTTAGTGTTCATTATGTTTTAATTACGAAGAGACAAAAGTTGAGGTATGCTTAATTTTCAGGATGTCATACCTTTCTTTTTTGTCAGGAATGTGCTGAATTTAACAAACTTACATAGCACAGAAGAAACTAGATGTGAGGAACGGAAATATCCGCATCCAAAAAGAAAACAAATCCCTTGAATAGACTGAAACTATGAAATACTTATACTCTGCGTTTATTTTCATTTACAAGGCAGACATCTTCTTCCTATACCTTCACCCTAGTGGTGGGCAAGATGCTGGATTTCACCAGGGGGTGCTTCACTTGGCACTTCTATGTCCCTTTCCCAAGAGACTGTAAGAAACATCTGTTTGGGCAGCAAACACTTCCCAAACATCTGCACGCTCCTTGCTGTATATGGTGCAGAGCCAGCCCCCAGCAGCTGCTGTTGCCACGTCCCTACAAGAGCAGTGTGTAGAAGCAGCAGCTGAAGGCACATCTTGTGCATCATCTAGCAGACAGAGTCAGTGCTGCCATTGCTGCCATAGACAGAGGCTTAGGGCACAAGGCAATGCAGTTGCCTCCTTGTAACACTTAATAATAGGCTACCTAGATTAGAAATGCAGTTGACAAGTCTGTTACACACTGGAATAACATCTGGAAAGCTGCCTCTCATAACTTGGATATTAAAGAAAGTCCACTGGCTTTCAGGCTGCCAAGACGGTCACCTTGCAGTTGTTATTTTTTAATGAGAAAAAAATCATTCACACTCCGAATATCTTCCTAACACTTGGGATCACTTCTTTCTCTTTTATGAGATTGTCTTCAACATGAGGCATTAAAATTTGCAAGGCAGCAGGCTAATTATCTTGCTGTAAAACACCAGCTTTGATGGTTGTCTGTGCTCTTTTCTGACATTGCAAAAGTTATACAAGTAGTTCTCACTAATGTTGGTAGAAGTTGGGTGCATAGCTCCAGGACAGATTATAGTCTTTGTCTTGTAGGACATGAAAATAATTGAGACTCTGTTGTCAAGACCTGAGCTTTTCTTTGAGTGTTAACGTGTTTTGGCAAGACATGTCAAAACTCTATCTCAAATTGAAAGACATTCATCCTGGAATGTTAGATAGGAACATAAAAAATGCACAAGCCAACAAGAAATTCATATCACTTTTGTGATTTCCACCATAGCTCAAAAGCCTTTTTTTTTTTCACATGAGTTCAGCACTTTTCCACTGATAAACAAATGGTTATCCTTGAGGATGACTTTGTTCTCTGTGCTGAACAGTCATCACTAAAAGAAAGTTTCTATTACACATTTTAAATAAAGTAATTAATGATCTTTTTTTATCTCAAAAGAAATGTAAATAGGTTTTATGCACAAAAATCATACCCTCATTTGTCATTAAGAAAAATACTATACCAATATTTAATACTGTTTAAAATGCAGTGTGGGTTGGGGGTTTTTTTGGGGGGGGTTGTTGGTTTTGGGTTTGGTTGTTTTTTGGGTTTTTTTTAGTTCAAGCTCCCTTTGAACTCAGTGAGTTTTAAATGTTTTAAACATTTTTTTTACTCCTTACAAAGAACAACTTTTTACATCAATTGATTTCACTCTATGTGTGTATATCTCTTACCACCATATTTCATTTGCTTCTGTATTAGATTCTTCATCTGGTTTTTGCCATACGTAAGAAAAACAATCCATGTTATGGCGGATTGCTGGTGTTATCCCCAGGAATCAAGAAATCATTGTCTCTGATTTTGTTCATTCTTTGTCAAGCAGATATTATTTTAAATTTCCGAACAACATATGTCAGCAAGTCTGGCCAAGTTATATTTGAAGCAAGATCTATTTGTATCCACTACGTGACTACCTGGTTTATTATTGATTTAATTGCTGCACTTCCTTTTGATCTTCTTTATGCTTTCAACGTCACTGTGGTAAGTATTAACCTGTCTTTTTTAATTGTTCTTTGTTCAAGAGGTGTTTGTTTCCAGATCTGGAGACTAAAACTGAATGAACGAAAGTAGCTTGGTGTCTTTTTCAGCTTTGTAGCATATTTTTACATTGGATGCTGAAAGAAGGAATACAATGGAATTGTACATGTTGATTAAAAGTATTATAAGATTGAGTGTTGAAGTGGCCATTCATTATCATGAAAGACACATATGTACCATATATTTGATTCAATTATCCTTACTTTGTAAACAGTTGCACTTATGTTAACTTCATTTTTATTTACTGTACTCAAATGCAATTCCTTAAGGCTTTTGCTCTCTTATGCTGCATATATTCAGTCTTTAATTTTTCACGATTCATAAATTGCTGCTGTGGTAAAGTAAATCGTTGTTATGATCAGCATTCTTTACTCAGCCAGGAATCTTCTTTCTCTTTACTTCTAGGTATTCTAGTGCAAAAATTACAGCATCATCGCTAATTTTTGTCTGTTATAACATCTTCTACTTACAGTTGTCAGTAATTTTGGCTTTGGATTTAACTCATGCTTTTTAGGACTATAATGACAAAATGCTTAAGCTGCCTTGAAAAATGTCTGATGTCTAATGTCTGATGAAATCACAGTCATGATGGGTCACAATTATATTGGTTTACTTATGCTAAGACAAAGATTATTCTTCTGATAGCCCTATTAGATTTAGTAGAGTAAGAATCTACTAAACAAAAATACAACAAACAAACAAACCCCCCAAAACCCCTAAACATCCCCTCCTCCTCTGAACCAGCAAGTTTAATTTTAGAAAAAATGTTGGCAGAGGTTTATGAATTTTTGTGGATTTTTCACATAAGAGATTTAGTCTTTTAAGCTGTTCACTTTCTAATTCTTAAAATTTTGATCTTTTGTAAACAGATGCACTCAACCTCATTTTCATTAAATGTGAGTTACACACAAGTACATAGATGACAACATAGACACATAACAGAAAAAAACCACAAAACCAACCAAAACCAGAAAAACACTAGTCAGGAAGCCTCCCATGTAAGGTATCATGTTTGATTTTATCATTTAGTTCCATTTCCTTTGATGATCTTCCTTTTCACTCTATATGTTAAAGAACAGTCAATCTGATGCTAATGCAGTAGCTTTTAAAACCAGAAAGTTAATAATTCCACATTCTTCAATCACTGATTTTTATAACGGGTGGGTAATCTATTTAAATACACTAGTATCTCAGTTTCTTCCTTTACATTAAAACCAAACAGCCAGCATAACTGTGTTGGTTTCATTTCCATTAAGAATTTTTCATTCAATGAACCAGGTCTGATCTTTTCCTTCAAGGAGAAAATTAAAAAAACAAAATTGATCTTTTTTTCTTTTTATTTTTCTTTTTTTTTTTTTTTCCATTGAGAAGATTGATATGCTTTCTGTACTGAATTCTGGAAAAGAAAGTATTACTCAATAATTATTTTTACTGTTAAAATATCAATATTAAAAATGCTACCGTAATATGATTAATACACGTCTCCTGTCGTATTTTTAAAAAAAATTCCCTAATAAGATCACTAATACGGTGACTAAAAATATCCAGGGACACTGAAATGTCCCTCTATTATTAGTGGATTTTTAATGAGATAATTAATGATAGACCAAGTCCTAACACTAAGTCCCACATAATAAATTATATGGGCATGTTGAACTCAAAATTAACACTGACTGACAGGCATAGCTCCCTGAATGCTCCAAGAGTTAAACACCTTGTTAAAAGTTTTTGCAAGGTCCGGTCTGCTCCCTTCATTTGCTTTGGCCTAACTTTGGTAGCTGCCTGCCATCTGGTAAAGACTACTACACAGTAGAGATTCAAGGGCCACTGGTAACTGAGAGCAAATCCAGAATTTGGGAGTCTGCACCCTGCATTCACCGCAGCAGACTCGGTCATTTTGTTCTTTCTATGATTCCTCGATGGAACAGAGTGCCTTACTGTATCATAGTTCCCTTCGTGGCAAGACAAGGCAACTGTTCATATAATTCTCAAGATAACAATAACTATCAACTGTTTCAAGAGCGGGGGGAGGTGTTAATCATATTCCATGGTTTTCAGACTTTATGATTTAATAAGCCATTTCCTCATGTCTGTTCTCAGATTTTCACTCCATCGACTCTCAGATGTTGCCTCAACAGAACGGTGAGAAGGGGCATCAGGGAGCATCTCACTCCTTTGCTGTTCAGGCCCCGGCACAAACGCCAAACCTTTAGGGATGCTCTAAACTCTGCAAGCTATAGGTATAGTGCCATACATACCTAGGTATGTATGGCACATAAGTGTCATCCTCCAGTTGGACATTTGTGGAGTTAGAGTGGGTAAAAAAGCTGTGGAGTCTCTCACCATCCTTGGAGATAAAGAAAAAAAGTGAAACTGTATGAGCTGGCTCTACTGCCTTTACACCTTGAAGGGATTCTGCCCTACCACTAAATGGGTGATTCTTTGGAGGTCTGAGACCTCAGACGTGTTCCTGCCTAACCTCAGTGCTTGCTGAGACCCCAGATCCTTCCATCCTTGTATTCATCTGGCATAAAGGATCCCTTAATCTGTGGAAATGTGGTGTGAAATGCTGCCGAAGTAAAAACCAGGCCATTAAGCACCAGTTATAATGACTGAATTTGCTCCTCTCTGAGTAACTATTGGTGGTTATAGAGTAAGAGTATCATTTTGTGAGGAAAATCAACTAACCAAGCACACAAAAAGGATTAAAGATCCCTGCGACTAGTCATTTCTTAAAATGTATCATGTTTCCTTATTAATTTCTTTTTGCCATAGGAGGTGATTCTTCCAAGCAGAGAATTTTGTCACTAGTTTGTAGTTAACTTTATTCCTCAGTACTTCTCAGCACTATGCTATGACTGAGTTTGTGTTAGATTTAGATAAAATTCTGTCTCTGTCATTTTGACAGAAAAAGGTTAACTGAGCTAGTCTAAAATGATTAACCAAATGGAAAATTTAGATGGTTTTATACCTGCAGGCAAAGCAAAATCTATGCAGGCACAAGTATGAGTGCTGACTCCTCATTTTGTCTTTCTAAATTTGTGACATAGAAAAGAAAGCTGCCTGATGGCATTTCAGGTCTTCCAATGACAGATTGGACACTATACAAGAAGAGTGTTTGGCATGACTAATGAGAAAATCCAGTGCAATTACATGTGATTAATTGCATCATGTTCAAATTTATGCAGAAATTATTTTGAAATGAGAGGTATTTAG